>NW_017306553.1:1521263-1534197 GCF_000935625.1 Nanorana parkeri
CCCCCGACCCCCTCCTCTCCAGCTCAGAGCTTCGGGTGAGTGTATCTTTGTTATTTTTTAACCTTGACAAAAAAAGAGCTCTTAACCCTTGCAGTCCGGGGGTAGCCCTACTGCAAGGGTTAGTCTTTTTTTTCTCCTGGAGTTCTTCTTTAATGGTTCTTAGATGTGTTGGCTGCATTAGTTTTATTTTTTTATAGGCTTTTTTCCCTTTATTTTCCCATGGTGATCCTACAAATAACACACTTAGGGGCATATTTATAAACAGGGAATCTGTCATTCTGCAGACATTCTCCGCAGGTGAATCTTCCAGGTGTAAGTGTTTTAAATGACAAGTAATCTCCACCAAAATTCAGCTTTATCAATCGGCCCTTTCCTGTCCTAGGGTGACAACACTAAATATCTGTAAAGGAGCAGCATTGTCACCCTAGGCTCCTCTCCTGATTTGAACTTCAAACACTAATTTTTGTCCGAAAACTTTGCCGCTGTTCAATTGAAAGTTCCAATTTATCGAGTTCTCCGACCGCCTGACTTCCGGTTTCGTTACAACTAAGAAGTTTGCCCAAGAGAGTTCTTCCGCACGTGCGCCAGCCGAGGCATTGGCCTATACACATACACCACAGCAATGAAGTATTAAATGAACTAGGATCACACTAATCCAGCACGTTATTAATCTCACGTGCCCCACTCAATATGGCCGCCGCTTGAGTGGGGCAACTCAGAATAATAACGTGCTGGATTAGTGTGATCCTAGTTCATTTTATTACTTCATTGCTGTGCTGTATGTGTATAGGCCAATGCCTCGGGGTGCAAAAGAACTTTCTTGGGCAAACCTCTTGTAACGAAAGCGGAAGTCAGGCGGTCAGAGAACTCGATAAGTTGGAACTTTCGATCGAACACTGGTTCACTGCCAGAAACAAGGAACAACCCGAAGTGCAGTGCACAGCCTTTTGTACCTTGTTATCTGGTTACAAGAGCCAATATTTGGAAGGGTTCGATAACCCAGCCCCCCTTTCTTTAAAAGTAGGGCTCACGGCAGCAGTATGCATTGGAGGTCTTAGAGCGAGCTGACCATTCTGCATAGGGGAAAATGCTTTTTTTTTGCCATTGGTACATGGCCCCCATGGCAGTGCCCAGCTTCCCATGTCTTTAGTTTGACTTTAGCTTGCTTATTAGCTTTACAAATGGCCACAGAAAAATAACAAGGTGTGTGTCCTCCCCCCCCCACTGCTCCAGTTCTGATGAATTCCCTTCTCTATGATTACTGTTGCCAGTTACTTCCTTGTATGATGTGTATCTATTTCTTTTTCCCCAGGGATGAAATTTACATTGCACCATCTGGTGTCCAGAAGGAAAGAATACAGGTATGACACTTCCTCTTCATATGTAGGTTGACCCTGATGTGTCAGCATTGGAATATGTCCCCCCTAAAAGCTGCTATTTAGTATTGGGTTGATGGTGTATTGACAAGAAAATAAAGCAGAACTCCAGGCAAACGGCTAATATGTATCGCTGAATCACATGTTCATATTTTTGTCATTTTGCTCAGCCATTGTTACATTCAAGAGGCCCCGCCAGACAGTATAGCCAAATCTCCTGCTTGTCCATCGTCAGGTAACAACGTAGCTTAAAGGAGAACTATGAGGTGAGTGCTTTTCACTCACCTCATAGTTCTAGCCGACCTGTGACAATGAGACTGTCACAGGTCGGCTCAGTAGATCGGGAGGTGAGCGAACACATGCCGGCAGAGTCAGCTGTCAGTCACGCGGCTGGGCGGATCCCGGCACAATTGTCGAGATCCGCTTCAGCTGCGGCGTCTCAGTATACTGCGAGCTGCAGCTCGCGGTATACTGAGCCTAGGGTGACGGGAGGACGCTAGATTGTGTCCTCCCGTTACCCTAAGGAGAACTATGGGTCAAAGACTTAACCCCATAGTTCTCCTTTAACCCCTTCATGACTGAGGCCTTTTTTTTCCATTTTTTTGCACCCATGTTATATTCTACATTTTAGGCCTGAAAACTACTTAAAACCCCCCAAACATTATATATTTTGTGAAAGCCAAGACCCTATAGAATAAAATGGCAGCAGTTGTTGTTTGGGACTCCAGTGCTCGGATCCCCCAATGGATGCCGATTTACCTCCCCCCTCCACTTCCTCATCCGTACATGCTACTGCATGCATAAGAATTATAATTATTATCACAGGACTATTCAGGAGATTTACATTTAGCTGACATTAATGTGGCAAACTACACGGCCCCTAGGGGCTGCTGAGAATGTACACATAATGAATCAATTGTCTGTAGGTTGCAGGGGGTGTATGTAGCAGGTTATGTCAGTCCAGTTTGCTGTAAAAGCCTGCTAACCCTTGGGGACAGTGGTGAATAATCTTCAGTGTGCAGTAGGGTCATCAGAAAAGCACTGGTGAAGGCCTAGCAAAGTATCCACCCCCTTAAATTCTGCATTCACAGCACTAAATGCTTATGTTCCTGACTATGCCTTTCCCCTAGAGTTAAGCTTTCCCCATTTACCATCCATCTATCCAGGGAGAGTGCTTCAGTGGTCAATAAGGGGGCTCTCATTGGGTGGGGGAGGGTAGGTAGAGCTTAGTTTAGGTTGAGACTTTAGTATAAAGTTGAATCAGGATCAGAGGGGCACACAGAAGAGGGTTTTCTTGCAGGTAACAGCAAGCACCTTGTGGCTAGCTTATAAAGCACATCTAGGAATGTTAATTGTATCTAATCATCCCCCTAAAATGTACCCTTTGTCTTGAATTTTCCCTAAAAATAGCTATGCACTTTCTGTGCCTGGAACCGCATAGCTGTATATCTGCAGTGCAGATTATGTAAGGCACTGCTACCTCTGTCTGCTAGTAGGGCTGCACCGATACCAGTTTTTTGGTATATTTATATTCCAGTACTCGGCGATACCGGTAGTTCCACTAGCATGGAGCTTGCTTCCCGGGCAATCAAGAAGCCGGGCGGTGTGTCATTACCCGTCGCCCGGCTTCTTGATTGACCGGGAAGCCGGCTTGATACTGATTGGGCCTGAAGTCGGCTTTACAGCCAAACAGCATGGAGCCGGCTTCCTGTTTGGCAGGATATATGCTGATTGGGCCAATCAGGAAGGCGGGTCATTACCTGCCGTCTGGCTTCCTGTCATTACCTGCCGTCTGGACAGGAAGCTGGCTCTATGTTCCCTCGGCGTTTCCGGTCAGAGGAAATCTCCCTTTGGCTGGAAGTTCCGGTATCGAAGCATTTGGGCGAATACATGTACTCGCCCAAATACACGGTATCGGCACCGATACTAGTATTGGTATTGGTGCATCCTTAACTGCTAGTCTCATAAGAATTAGAGTGAGATTTGGTGATGTCACTACTGTGCTCACTGTTCTTTGGTGATGTCACTACCGTGCTCACTGTTCTTTGGTGATGTCACTACTGTTTTTCTCACTGTTCTCCTTGCTGGAGAGAAAGCTGTACCTGTGGATCTGCAATGCAAGGATCTGCCTGCTTCTGCTTTATGCATTCTGTGGATCTCTACTTTATGAGGGTTCCCCTGCTGCTACTTGGATATTCCCCCACCAGTCATCAGAGGGACAGCTCTGACAGGATGAAAAGCCCTGCATCTTTCAAGATGGCAGCTTCCACACAGACACAATGCAGGAATAGTTCAGGATATATGGATGTAAGAAAAATTGATCTTTTGGTATTGAAGTCAAATTTAAATCCAGTTCATAGAGCTCACTTGCTCTAGTTAGACTGCTCTAAACAACCAATGAACCCCTGAAGAGGTGGCTTGGTAGGATCTCAAAGTTAAAGACTTAATAAGAGCTACACACCAATGGTCCAAGATCATTTTTAAAGCGGAAAACATGGCTGGCAGGCAGGTTTTTATTGTAGAAGAAGCCTTGTATGTCTCTTCTTCCAAAACAAAAAGCATCTTACCTTAGGTTTCAGTTCTACTAACAATAGACTACAAGGGTGGTTCCATAACTGAAGGTCCATAGCTCAATATAGACCTTGGGCTGATGGAATAGTCTGCAGGAGTCTATGTTTTGCACCCGTGATCTCCTGATCGTGGTCGCAATGCCGCGCAGTCTCAAATCCAAAAGATAAATACATGCACATTTTTTCTTGATGCATTGTGGGCTTGTTTATTCATTTTTTTGCAATAAGTGGGCTATGCCTTTCACCTGCTTTAAACTATTAAACCACTGCATTAGCATGGCTCCTCATATGCATATGATGTCATTGGCGTGATACCCAGAGGATACATGAAACAAGAGGCACGGTAAAATGAGTTTGCGGTTAGCTGTTGCATTTAAAAATGTTAATTCCTAGTGACGGGTCATGTTTAATAACGGCCCCCGGCAGTCATGTCTTAGAGGAACATCCTCTCCTGCTATTGTCAATGTCACAGTACGAACTCGGCGTCTTCTGCGTTCTGTGCACAGGACGGGCAAAAATCCGCAGGAGCAAAGGACATAAGGACGGCGTCCTTTCCCCTCAGCAAAGCGGGGACATAAACTACGGCCTGAATATTTTATAACTAAGCAGTGTTTGCCTGAGATGCGGTCTAGGTGGAAGTCACAAGGGGCTGTATATCACTGCAGCGTGTACAATGTATTATTTATGTGCTACACAGGATGTATTAGCTTTTTGTCTCCGCCAGCTTCCAAAAGAATATTATGCTAATTGCTTTTTTTTAAGTGGGAACCACTGATTTACAACTACAAGTTAGGAATATTGGACTTTAAAGGAGAACTATGGGGTTAAGGCTTTTCCCCATAGTTCTCCTAAGGGTAACGGGAGGACACAAACTCCCATCACCCAAAGCTCAGTATACCGCGAGCTACAGCTCATTATATACTGAGACGCCGCAGCCGGAACGGATCTCGACAATTGTGCCGGGATCCACCCAGCTGCGTGAGTGACAGCTGGCTCTGCCTATCTAGAGGCAGAGCCAGCTGTACCCGCCCCCTCCCCCATCCGTTCCGCCAGTCAGCGCTGGAGGATCGGACAGGGGAAGGGGGAATCCAGCCCCTCCCTTGTCATGGCTCTCTGCCGGCACAGGATCGAGAAGTGAGCGAGCGCCGGTATGTGTTTGCTCACTTCCCGATCTACTGAGCCGACCTGTGACGGTTTCATTGTCACAGGTTGGCTAGAACTATGATGCTGAGTGAAAATCACTCACCTCATAGTTCTCCTTTAATGGTACCATCAAGGCTCATGTATTGCTTAAAGAAGAACTCCGGGAAAATAAAAAGCGTACTCTTGCAGTGGGGCTACCCTTGCACTTTAAGGGTTAGGTGCTCGTTTTGTCCAGGGGTATCAAATAAAGCAGATTTATTTACCTGATCCCCGTTCCCTCTGTGTTGCTGAACTTGTCCCTGCAGCCTCTTCTCCCCCTAGGCTCCGGCGGTCTAAAGCCACTTAAAAAAGAAGTCCAGAAAAATCTCAAATGGTGTATATACATGGTTCTATTTTTTTCGTTCAGCCCGTGGTGGGGTGAACAAAAAAAATAGATTCCAATAGATTTGAGGAAAACAGATTCCTCAATGCAAGTGGCTGAGGCCAAGTCACAATCAAGCACTTACACTGCTTGCATAAAACACAAAAAATGAGAACCTATTGATGTCTCTTATATCTACCTGGAGTTCAGCTTAAGGCCTCATTCACACAGCTTAGAGTGGGCCCGTACAGATCCGCGGGGCGTGCGCGTGTGATTGTACGCAGCAGCCTGTTCTTCCCTATGGAAGGACGCGGCCGTACGCTCACCCGAACTTCACATCCGTGCGGGTGTCCTTGCTCGGATACATCCTGTCTGCCTACGAATACGGACACCCGTACCAGCACAGATGTGCAGCTGAGGTGAGCGTACGGCCGCGTCCTCCCATGGGGAAGAACAGGCTGCTGCGTACAATCACACGCAGCACCTGTCCTTCCCGGTAACGGCCTGATATGGCCGCGCACACCGCACGGATCTGTACGGGCCGACTCCAAGCAGTGTGAATGAGGCCAACCGACCGTTACAGGCATGTTGGGATTTGTAGTTAAAGCACAGCTGGAGGGCCGGAGTTCCTCACCCCTGATGTAGACGTATATAGATAAAAGATGTCACAAAAAAACTTCATATGTGTTTGTTTTGTCCTGCAGCCTGATGACCTGTTTGTCTGCGATATTGATGAGAGGGACATCAGCTGCCCTCCAGCGTACAAGAACCTGAAAAAGAGTCAGTGCACGCCGCTGTTCATGAACGCTTACACCATGAGAGGTAGGTGTCCTAGGAGAAATCAGAGCTGAAACTATTTAACAAGTAGTTGGTGTAGCATTGAGAATTATTTTTCAAAGTATGACTAGCCTGTGTACTAAATTCATAGACCTAATACAACTAAATATCCTATGAAATTGTGCATTCAGACGAGAGAATTTTTACCTAGCTATGAAGGATCCTGTCTCTCTACCCCATGGAAGTCTATGGGGTTTTACCCCTGTGGGTCCCTATGGGACACCGTTCCAGAAGTCAGTACAGAAGCAGTTGTATTATATCTGTACCCTGTGAGAAGAAAATGGTAACAACATTTTTAAAAAAATGCTTTTTAATGCTTCCTTGCACTTTAAAAATATGTTTTTGTTTATATTTGTAAACATTAAAGAAGAAAACACACATTATAAAGACAGGATTACTATGTGGCTCCTCTAGGAATTTCCTATATGAAGCCAGCAGGTGGCGCCGTTGTTCTTTGCTTCTTATTCTTGGCTTGGATGAGCGCCTAATAGCTTCTTCCTATACACTATATATACTCTTGGGTTTGTACTATATGCACAGTGAATATAGTACAGATATCTAATGGGCTTATCTAAATAGTTAAAAAAAAAAAGCATTAGTGTTCAGTTATGAATGACAACAAAGTCAGTGTTTGGTAATGGAAGCACATAAGTGGTAACAAATGAGAATGTTTCGATGGGATTTTATGCGCCGACAGATTGTGGACATTTTTGATTTTCTCCGATATGTGCTTTGCTTCCATTTTAATTATAACATGAACGTTTTCTATTTCCAGGAGCCGGAGCTGTGATCCACACTCACTCCAAGTCTGCTGTGCTAGCCACACTACTGTTTCCTGGGAAGGAATTTCGGATCACACACCAGGAGATGATTAAAGGCATAAAGAAAGGCAGCTCCGGAGACTATTACAGGTGAAACCCTGATACTGAGTAGAATCTGTCACTTGACATATTATATTTGTTGATCAGTATAATGCAAGTTTTGACACTCTGATATAGTTTACAGTCTGTGGAAACAGTTGGATTTACACTCGGCTGAAGGTGGCCATAAACTTTACAACCATCGCAAGATCTTAGTCTTGCGATGTTTGTAAAGTAATTAAAAAACGTACGATCTGCCCATCTTGGACAAGCAGATCGTACTTGCGATCATCGCAAGCCCGGACTTCCGATGACTGCAATGCTGAACGGGCACACACGTGCGCACACCGGCCCGTTCGCCATTTGTCCCCCGAGCACCGTTCAAACCAGCCGAAAATCGTAAGATTTTCGGCTGGTTTTCTAGCATGCTCCTTAGACAAAAGACGTGCGACCGTACAGTAGAAACGGTCGCACGTCTTCATTCGCACTGCACGATTCTCGTACGATCGCGGGATTTGCAGTGTATGGTCACCTAAGAGTCCTGACCATTTGTGTTCATTTTAAAGAGAACCTGTCAGCAATTAAAAGTGCTTAATTCATACAGCTTCTTAATTAGACTGGGACTCTGTAATATGTCTAATAAGTCTCAGTTTTGATAGAAAGTTGAATGATATGACCCCCAACTGCACCTCCTCTGGACGTCAAGGTGCAACCTCGCTGACCAGTCGTGCATTGAGAGAGGAAGTGGGCCAGCATCCAGATTTCTCTGTAAAATTGAGATTTGTGTGATATGGCTCTTTATTTTTTGGGATCTTGGGGGATTCCAGAAGATACATGAAGGTACATGGTGGGCACCTGAGAATGCGTAGAAATGTGGCCAGGCTTTGGCCGTTCAGATACTTCTGCAATCTTAACAATTAGCAAATTAGCTTGAAATCAAGCCCTCATTGACCTCTGTGGTTACAGGAAGCCATTGATTTCAGTTATGTTTTTCCAAGGGCTGTGCTACCAAATATTAATTGAGGGTTCCAATAATTTTGTCCAGTCCATTTTTAGAGTTTTGCGTGGAATGTGTCAGGTTTGGGGGGTTTTTTTCTCCACTTTTTTGTGTCATACCAATCCAAACGAAAGATATAAACACGAGAATGCCTAAACATTTGTAATTGCATCAGCTTTCTGCGCAAAGCGGTGCGTTATGTAACAGAAGTGCTGGGGTGCCAATAATTATATATATATATATATATATATATATATATATATATAATATTACATTGTTCCAAGCTGGACCAATGTATTTGTTTTTTATTACAGCTGGAGTTCTACTTTGAATCTCCCCAGCAGGCACACAGATAGCAGTAAGATCCTAAAAGAGATTCCCTCCCATTGCCTGTCAGCCTAATATCACACTTTTGCTGAAGCTGAGCTTTAATCTAATAATGTCACTCTCTCTTGAAGGTTTGATGACCTCCTGGTGGTCCCCATCGTAGAGAACACACCGGAAGAGAAAGACCTTAAAGAACGCATGGCAAAAGCCATGACAGAATACCCGGATTCCTGCGCCGTGCTGGTGCGTCGGCATGGAGTCTACGTCTGGGGCGACACCTGGGAGAAAGCTAAGACTATGTACGTGTTTTGTGAAAGCAAATGTCAACCATGAAATGTCGCAGTGTTATTGGTCATTCAATGATAACATGAGTAGGACTAGGCTACTTGCTGAAGACTGTAATATGTGTGTATCTAAACCTTAAAGTGGAACTCAACTCAACAAGTGAAGCTTGACTATGTTATGGGGGACATGTAGAAATGTTAATGGTGCCTAAGCAGTACCCTGAGAAATTGCTAAAAAGCAGCCGTGCACTTCCTGGTATGTGTTCTTTAGCACTCCTGTACCTACATCCTCATAGCTGTATATCTGCAGTGTGAGATCATCAAAGAAAAATTAGGGATTCAAGTCCTGTGTGACAGCGCTCTCCTGGGGGGTGGGGGATGGGTGGTTCTGTGTTGTTCAGAACCTTTTTAGTATTAGTTTGGTTAAGTGGGGGCTGTGTGGAGGAGGATGGTATTGAGGTGGGGGTGGCGTGCGGCTTCAGTTCAATATGGACCGGGGTGTCCAATTGGTATGGGTGCAAAACAGAAAAACAGAGTCTGAGGCGCAACTGCTGGGGTTGGACAGATGAGAATGGGGCAAAATTTCGTGGACTAGGGCATGCAGGGTTAATGCTGCCTGAGAAGCAATTACGTTAGTATTTATCCTCCGTGACGTATTAAGTATCGGGGGGTGGAGGGAGAAACAAAAAAGATGCACATGAAATGGAGGCAAGTTGAGCGGTGTGTGGTGCGTATATATCAACTCACCGTGAGGTTCTTGAGGAAGTGTAGTCATCGACGAAGGGATTTGTGTTGGAGGCAATTGCCTCCAGACTCTGTTTTTCTGTTTTGAGATCATCAAAGACACTGTTGTCGCTGACTGCTAGTCCCAGGAGATTTAGAATGAGATTTGGCAATGTCACTACTGTGCTGCTCACCGTTCTGCTTGCTGGAGGCTCTGACATGTGGAAGCAAAGCCCTGCCTCTACCTAGATGGGTGCCTCCACGCAGAGACACAGTGCAGGGGAAAGCAATGGGGAAAGATGATTTTGGGGAGACCACAGGCAATGCTGATGATTAGTCCTTCGTCTTGTACCTGCCTTTATTTGGGCAAAACTTCTAGAGTTCAGTTCCTCTTTCATTTTAAAAATCTCCTAAAATGTCCCCCTTACCATGCACCAAGATTCAGTATCTTGCTAGTCGGACCCGCTGGCTCTCAAAACGCCTGAACAATGCCAGCATCCAATCAGAGTGTTCAGTATTTGGCGAAGCGGGAGATTCCTCCATCCACACAGTTTAGCATAGACTGAGAAATCTGTTGCACTTTTTCCATCTGACCACAGAAAGTCTGCAGATAATCTATAGGTGTGTGGCCGGCTTTAGTGTCTCCTGAAGTCAGACCTCCCAATAACTGCGCTTTGTCCCTCCCAGGTGCGAGTGCTACGATTACCTCTTCGACATCGCCGTGCAGATGAAACAGCTCGGACTGGACCCGGCAGCTCTCCCCACAGAAGAAAAAGGAATCGTCTAGAAATCGCTCATCGATTTACGTTATTTACAGCACAAAAAACAACCGAACTTTGTCCGCATGGGACGCCGAGCCTCATTCCGTAAAGTGATAGTGACGTCACCGCCGATTTTATATTTTAATCTTAGTACAAAGTGCCAGTGCTAGTGTTGTGTTCTAAAATCTGAGCAGTTGAACTTTTAATAAACATTGTAGGAGGTAAATGTGTGCGTCATCATCCATTACAGTGCTTGTGCATATTCAGGACTCCTCCATCTATTACCATACAGCCCCGCCTCGCCTTCCTGCAGGTCTCAGGATTTCTCTGAGGAGGGGGGCGTTGAAGATGAGAGCTCCAAGTTTGTAACACGTCCACTAAAAGTTTATTCATCTTGATAAAAGGTCAGCAGATAAAGCCAACACATTTCGGGGGCTCAGAACTTCCCCTTCATCAGGGCCTGAAATCTGAACTAATACTGGAAGCATTTGTGAAGAAATAGCGCTTGGCACATCAGCAGTGCGATCGACAGCCTGACGTTTTATTAAGAGTAATACACTTTTACTGGACTTGGTGCTCTCATCTTTTACACTGTCTGCACTGGATTACTGAGACCTGCAGGAAGAGAGGGGGGGAGGGGTGTATGTCAATACATGGAACTGTCCAGTGACCCCCAGGGATATCCTGAATGAAAGAGAGTTGCCTCTCATAGCTAGAGATCAAACTCATTAGTGCAGAGGTAAGCAAACTCTGACCCTCCAGCTGTCGTTCAACTACAAATCCCATAATGCATGGCAAGACTTTTGACAGCCACAGACATGACTTCCAGAGGCAGTGGCATCATGGGATTTGTAGTGTCACCACAGCTGTAGGGCCTACCCTTGGGGTCCAAAGTGCAGAACATGCTTTCTCAGAATCTCTCTGGAGCCCAGGGGTAGCCAAACTCCGGCCCTCCAGCTGTGGTGACACTACAAATCCCATGATGCAACTCTCTCCGGGAGTCGTGGCTGTGAGAATCTTGCAATGCCTCATGGGATTTGTAGTTCCACAACAGCTGAAGGGCCCGAGTTTGGCTACCCCTGCGAGTGTCTGGACAGAGATATAAAATTATAGATTTAATTCACAGTGCCATCTGCTGGAGGAATTTGAGATTGCGGCAAAAGCTAAAAAAAAAAAAATAACCAGTCTCTATTAGCCAGACTTCCGGGTAGTATAGATGGAACTTCAACAGCCAGATTCTGGTGATCATGCCTGCAGACTGTTCACACAACATTGAAATTCTTTCAATACGCTCAGTCCCACCTCTTCGTTTTCCTTTTATATCCTAAGCCCCGATGCAGGGACGGGCGGTATGGAGCCCCTGACATGTGTTGGCTGAACATGTGGATCTTGCTTGAACCAGTTATTTGGAATAAATACTCTTGGACTCTAAGCTTCTGCTGTGGTATTCCTTTCATTGCCTCCTCTTCTGGTTCCCGTCCAAAGCCGCCTTGGAAGCACCTTATTCCTGTACTCTGGGGATTCAGCGCCACCGATCCATTTCTTTATAGAACTGGAAAGATCAGCTTCCCCTGTGCTGCTGCTTCCTAGTTACAGTTATCCTAAATCTAGGGATGCACTGAGACCGGTATTGGTGCCGTTAGAGAGTATTTGGGCAAGTACTCGCCCAAATGCTGCGATACTTACCTCCGATACCGGAACTTCCCTCTCACCGGCAGTGCCAATCCCCTAGAAAGTCGGCTTCACTTGTTGCTAGGCAGCCTGGCTTCCTGACCAATCAGTGCCAGCTGCAACTACCACCTTTTATTCTCCAAGGTCTCTGCTTTCATAAAATATATCATGTTTGTGGGTGGGTGGGTGTGTTTGGGGGGGTTTAAGTAATCTTCAGACCCAAAATGTGCATTTCATAATGTGCGCAAAAAAGATATATTTATATTTTGGCAGTGGAAGAGTTAAACTCATCCTCTTTCAAAGCTACGCCTTTTTACAGTCATTCCTCTAATTTATCTATATAGGGCATACTTCTAAAGCAGTCAGGGTGACGTTCACCAAACATTCACTGGGGCGGAGTCCATCACTGTCACTTATAAGCATCAGGAGGATTCTCCTCCAGTGATTGATTGGTGAATGTCAAATTAACTGATTTACCTGCTTTATTATTATGCCCCACGTGTCGGATTTGTGTGCCCTGCCTTACGCTTCCTCATCGTCTACACGTCTTCGGCTCGCTCTTCTCTGCCGCATCGTCTCCGCTGTTTGAGCTCTGATGGATGGTCAGAGAGGAGGGGGTTCGGGGCGCGGTTAGCAAGCTGCACCATAATTTGCACCCCAGCCAAGGATTTGCATAGACTAATTGCAGACAGGAAACAAAAAGTATTTATTATGGAACAACATACTTCCTGATACTGGCGTGCCTCCGAGGCATGTCATACATCCCGCTGCTGGGATTGCAGTGTAAATGTCACCAGATGGGTAGCCCGGCCAGGTTTTAAAGGTAAACTATCATCAGATAGGTACTGGGGCTGCCATTACTGACCCTGACCTACCTTCTGATAATGCTATCTGTCTGGCTGTCATGCGGCTCACCGGTATCAACACTTTCTGCATCGCTGTCCTGGAACAGATACCCAGATATTCATAAATGAAACAATTCTGCATTTAATTTTTTTTGCATTGCAGCCAGTAAATCATTAGT
>NW_017306553.1:1534208-1541419 GCF_000935625.1 Nanorana parkeri
CAGAGAATTAATTGAATGTAAGTGCGGCACCTATCTGATGACTTCACCGCACTTGTATTCCATTGAGAACTGCATGTTCCTCTGCTGCGGTGGCTGATGGGACTTGTGGTTTATTCATGCACGGGTCCTGTCAAAGGATCTGTGAATGGATGATGCAGCTGTGTGGACAGCTGTGCCATTTAATGAAAAAATAGCAGCAGTCTGCAGGGAGAAGAACCCCATGATTCAGGTAAGTGGGGGTAGGGGTAAGATGGCTATAGGTGGGGGGGCCTGGGGGGTTGCTATCTGACCATGTTTCATGTAACACCCTGAATATAGATGTAACATGAAACATGGTCAGAAAGGTAAACTCAGACTTTAACCCTTTAGCTGCCAGTGACGTAAGGCATATGTTGCTGGCAGCGGGCCCCTCTAAACAGACTCCCAGCAGCTTTAACTGTGTAAAGCTGCCACTTCCAGGGGCTGGTGAAGAGTACCCCCCTCCCACCACCACCAACACCACCTTCCTTCCCGGGCTCTGCTTCCCCTCCTGCGGGCCTGGGACTGGCATCACGGGTGTCGACAGGTAGGGGAGAGAAAGACCGGCGAACATCTGTTCAGTGATCTCCTCCCCTCTAAATGGAGCTGGAAGCGACGCTGAATGCGTCACTTTGGGTTCCTTAGCTGCCCCGGCTACAGAAGAGGCTATATTCAAGGGCAATTTGCACTTAAATAGCTTCTTTGCAGTAGAAAGGTGACACTAGGGGGTTGATTTACTAACCTTATAAACACGCCATGAACAAGTATACACCTCTGTAGTGTGTTCCCTCCCAGCATGATCTATGGGTGGAATCTAGACACCTTTGTAGTGTGTACACACCCAGCAGGTGTGTTGTGCAAAGCCAAGCATGAATTGCAAGGTGATGTTGTGTAAATTAGCTCTACGTTGTGTTGCTTGCATTGATGAATGCAGGAATGTAAATGCATGAGCTAACCATTTTTGTCTAAACTGTGAAGCAGCATTATATATGCATCATGTGCATGGTTTTTCCATATATGGCATTAGTGGAAATATGCTTTTAGAGACTTTTTGGTTGATAAATACGTTTTGCTGTGTAAAAATCACACGCACCTGGTGCGTGCGTGTGTTTAGGTTAGTAAATCACCCCCTAGGTGTCTAGTAGACCCGTAATGTCACAGTAAAGAGAAACACTCACCACTAATATGCTATTGCATAGGGGGCTTGTGAGCCCCCTATGTGATAGGAAGGAAGTAAAGTAAAAAAAGAGTAAAAATAAATACATTTAAAAATAAAAAAAAGTAAAGTCCCCCGCCCCTGCAAACGTGCACATAGTAACATAAACATGAGCCTGGTGCACCTACATGCACCAGAGTGAGAGCAATAGTTCTCGGGCCAATATTCACAGTTAACTCCAAACTGATGACCTGCACGGGCTTCTAAAGCGTCGCCTATCGGCAATTTGGAGTACTGTATTTTGTTGCCGTTTCACAGGCGCACGCAATTTTGTAATCTTGGCATGTCCGGTATCTATTTACATGGCACGAGCTCATCTTTCCCATAACGTCTTCCATGACAGCATCACGGGATGGAATCTCCTCCCTCACACACAGGAAACACGTCACTTAATCTGTTTAAAAGAAATTCTATACAATACATGGGTATTATATAGTGTTTTGGGGCACTAAAATTAACTTAAGTGTCATTTTTACTGAAAGTTTGTGTTTGACAAAGAGTTGCGTTAATATCATGCAACGTAAAATAAATTCAGCTGCCGCCATTTTATTCTGAATGGTCTTTGCTTTCAGGAAATATATAACTTTGGGGGGTTTCAATAATTTTCAGGGCAAAAATGTGGATTATAACGTGGGTACAAGAAAACCCACAAAAAATGCTGTGGCAGCCAAAGGGTTAAAGCTTATATGGGATTCTAGCAAATGGATCAGATTTACTTTTTGGATATATGATGGTATAACATGGCCAAAATATTCACAGGTGCCTAAAACAACTTGGTTATTACCACCTGGGAATATCCTCCTGCCAAACCTTTGTTTGGAGTAAAACAGGATATTGAGAGCAATATTATTAAGTAAAGCTGGCCACACACCTTACAATTATCGGCAGACTTTCTGTGGTCAGATGGAAAAGGTGCAACAGATTCCTCCATCTATGCTACACTGTGTGGATGGAGTCATCTCCACCTGGGCCAATCTGTTGCACTTTTTCCATCTGACCACAGAAAATCCGCAGATAATTGTAAGGTGTATGGGCAGCTTAAAGCTGGATGAATCATACCCGGAAGAGGGTCAATGATTATCATGCGTCATGGCCTCCCATTATTTGTATCTGCATTGAATTATATGCAAAGGTCTGCTGCATGTCACTGTAAATACACTTAAAGGAGAACTATGACATGAGTGATTTCCACTCACGTCATAGTTCTAAGCCGAACAAATAAAGCTTTGCCCTCACCCCAACCCTCCAAGTTAAGATGCAATGTAATATTGTGTGTAAATTCCAAAAGGGAAACTGTCACAAGATCTGCATCAGAGCTACGTCTGATGGAAGCTATCATACTCACAATGCTGGGTTGAGATGAGCTCGGGTTTGGACTGAACACAATTTGAACCTCTTCCAAACAAGGAAGTGCCACGGGCGCTTCCACCTAATCAGCTGGGCAGCCCCCGAAGCTGCAGGTACACCAAGGGGTGTGATGCTTGTGCTGAAGTCATATATCTAATATCGCCATATAAGGTAAATATAATTGACCAAATATAGGCTTGTAGCCATATAAGGTCAATCACGTCACTGCGTCCCTCCTCTTTGCTTACGTTAAGCTGCAGGTGGGGAGTTTCCTGCCAGCAACTGAGTGGCCGGCACTGAAGGAGCATCCGTACATGTCCCGGAGGAGCTCCTTCCGCGTTGGGAGCTCATACCTATTTCCTGGGCGCCTAGTATTTCTGAGACATGAGAGCTGAACCTGATGTCCTGATTTGACACCTAGTACATGGAGGATGGAGACTGCTATTAGATGAAACACACACACACACACTTTGGGTGAGTACTCGTACTCGCCCAAATGTTCCGATACCTATCCTGATACCAGAATTTCCTGTCCAGAGGGGGATTTCATGGAGCCGGCTTCCCGGCCAATTAGGAAGTCGGGCCGCGGGTAATGACTTGCGGCCCGGCTTCCTGATTGGCCGGGAGGCCGGCTCCATGCTGTTTGGCTGACTTGATGCTGGTTGGCTGGGAAGCCAGCTTCCCAGCCAATCAGCATGGAGCCAGCTTTCCAGCCAATCAGGAAGCTGGGCAGCGGGTAATGACCCACCTCCCGGCTTCCTGATTGGCCAGGAAACAGGCTCCTTGATGTGGGGCTGGGAAGCCAGCTTCCTGGCCAATTAGCAACGAGCTGGGCAAACAGCATAGAACCAGCTTTCTGGGCAATCAATAAGGCAGGCAACAGGTAATGACACACTGCCCGGCTTCCTGATTGCCCAAGAAGTCTGCTTCATGCTACTGGAAGTACCGGTATCGGCACTCAGTATCGGCGAGTACCGAAATATAAATATCGATACTCGTACTCGAAACATACCTGTATATATACAAACAGTATAGTAAATATATACCGGTAGTTGATGGGCTAGTCAGAAATGAACCAGAATAATAGGTACATTAAGTATTCACAAACTTTCCCCCAAATTAACCACACCCCAAAAAGTTAAAGCTATAAAACGCAAAATATGAAATTCAAAGTTGACAAGTGGCCCATCATTAAGCACAACAGCCCCCTCATTTTACAATTTTAAGCTCACATCCCTCCTGTCCAATAGAAAGTCCAGCCATGGAAGAATCCAAACCCAATTATTAGTAGCAGTAACAGTATTGGTATTATTGTTGTTGTTGTTTTTATTATTTATTATTATTATAATTGTTGTTATTATTGTGATTATTATTGTATGTGTGAGTACTGTATTATTGTTGTTGTTGCTGTCGTTGTTGTTGTTGTTATTATTATTGTTGTTGTTGTTGCTGTTGTTATTAATATTATTATTATTATGATGATGTCTGGTAGTGTTGTGCCATTTGCAGACAGGGGAACTTCGCCTTGAATCAGCAGAGGGCAGTGCCGAACCACTTTGCAGGTTTTTGGCACTTGTGTCAAACTTTTCACCGAGTTCCAGGAATGCTAAGCTGCAGGATCCGGCATTCACAAAACAGCAGCATTGTTTTTTTTATAATGGTCCCAATCTGTGCTATTTATCTGCGATGCTCACTCATTATTTTTCACCTCATCCATCTAGCAAATATGTACTCTAGGATTTGCATAAATATGACTGTTGTAAAGTACGGGAAATTAAATTTTACAGAGCTGCTGCTCGTTAATTCTGCGAGTAAACAGAGGTGGGGCAAAGCTGTACTAAGGACCACTAAATACGCGGGTTGCCCTATACAAAAGAGACGTTAATAACAGTAAAATGATTGAGCCACAAACAAGAGCGCACTCGGCTATGCAACAGTTTTCTAAATTCTACACGGCAAAAAAAAAAATTCTGCCAAATGTCTAGAATACTTACTGAAATTCAGTTTGAGTGTGACCATTGTGAATGATCATCTGCAGTGTCCAGGCTTAGAGGGCTTTACAGCTAAAAATTTTGTTAAGGAGATGAAAATCTAAATATTGAAGATATGTAAAAAAGTGTTTTCTTTACGTTTTTTCCTAATTTTTGTATATTTCATTTGTCCTAAGTGAGGCGTTAGAGACACATATGTGATATAAATATTAGACATGTGCACAGCCAAAAAATTTGTTTCGTTTTAAATTCGGATTTGTGTTATTTCGTTTTTCGGGATTCGGGTGTGAAAGTCAATTCGGATTCGGACGAAATTCGGTAGCGTTCGCACGCACGTTCGTTTCGTTTTCTGTTCTTATTCGTTTCTCATTCGTTTCTTATTCGTTTCTTATTCGTTCGTTTGCAGCAAAAGTGACATTTGAGGGGGAAAAAATATTTTTCTCCTTCTCTAATGTCACTTTGCTCCAACGAACGAACGAACGAAACGAATAAGAAACGAATACGAACAGAAAACGAAACGAACGTTCGTGCGAACGCTACCGAATTTCGGAAATGGAAATTCGGATTCGTTTGCATTCGTTATGTCTGTAATTCGGAATTTGGATACATCCGAATGTCCGAATTTACGAAAATTCGTCCGAATTTCGATTCGGAACGAAACGAATCGCACATGTCTAATAAATATATAGCCCGGTATGCCCTCTAAAAAACAACATATAATATGTGTGGGTGCACTTTGTAAGAAAGTGTATTACTGCCGTGGAAGATTCACACAGCAACAACGTAAAAAAGTGCGTCAGTCATTAGCGAACAGAAACTGAAAAAAAGCTCAGCCATGAAGGGGTTAATTGTGTTGCGTGGAATAGAGTTTTGAAACTACGTTTGGTCTGTTTTTCATTGCGTTTCCTTGAATGCGACAAGTTCTATGAAAATAATTAAAAGAGAACTATGGGGTTAAGGCTTTTCCCCATAGTTCTCCTTAGGGTAACGGGAGGTCACAAACTAGCGTCCTCCGTCACCCTAGGCTCAGTATACCGCAAGCTGTAGCTTGCAGTATACTGAGACGCCGCAGCTGAAGCGGATCCCGACAATTATGTCTGGATCCGCCCAGCTGCGCGACTGACAGCTGGCTCTGCCTATCTAGAGGCAGAGCCAGCTGTACCCGCCCCCTCTCCCGTCCGTTCTGCCAGTCAGCGCTGGCGGATCGGAGCGGGGAGGGGGGAATCCAGCCCCTCCCCTGTCATGGCAGAGAGCCGTGACAGGATCGAGAGGTGAGCGAACGCCGATATCTGTTCGCTCACCTCCCGATCTACTAAGCCGACCTGTGACAGTCTCATTGTCACAGGTCGGCTAGAACTATGATGTGAGTGAAAAGCACTCACCTCATAGTTCTCCTTTAAAGCAATACATTTCACTAGAAGCCTTTTGCTGAAAAACGCTTGTTTGAGCAGCGCCTCATTCAAATGCAACAGTGCTTGCAACCGCAACTGCCATAGACAAAAAAAAACATTTTCCCAGTTTTAATTATTATTTTTAAGAAAAATAGCACAGCTAAAAAAACTGCATTCAAATAAATTCCTTTATTTGGAAACACCTCACATCCCTAGGATTTCAGAAAATTTTCTGTACGTTTCAGCCTAAAACTAAAAGCTAACATTGAGTTTTTTTTTCTCAAAAAAGCTAATAGTGGTTAGGTTAGCGGCATACAATGTCACTGTCACTAAAAGCTGTGACACACTGCGCGCGAAGCAGCGCGGAGGATGCGACTGCTGGCCGGTTGTTATGCACAAGCCGATTGGCTGAAGGTGCAGTCAATCATCTGCCTGCACTCAGCTCACACAATGCACGCAAAGCTCCCTGCCGGATAGCTTTGCTTTGCTCTGCACGGCTTTGCGTGCAGTGTGTCACGGACTATAAGTGTCGCACTTAGGGACAGCGACATACTTTGAACATTGCCGTCATGAGGGGGTTAAATTTTAAAAAATGTACCCCTTGGTGTGAAAAACAAATCTGCAGCTCAGCTGCAAATTTTCATTGTAAAGGGTTAATTTTTATAATATTTATAGTATACAAATATATTTATATTTTTTTATTATTTAAAATGTATTTGTATTTTTGACATTTTATTTTTTTACACTTTTTTTTAATTAAAGCAAGTAGTCATTTTGAATGGATCTTACTATGACTGTATGATAATTTAATTAAAAAAAATCATTTTTTGGTTATTATTAGGCTGTTCCAAACTAAGCAACAGCCAATAATAACCTTAGTGACACTGAACCTAACATGCTGATTCTGCAGCATTTCAGGACCAGATCTGTACAGACTTCTGATCTTTCCCAGAACGATCAGAAGTCTGATACAATGTTTCAATAAAGAAACATTTTGCTAAAGGTTTCTATTGCTGAAAAATGTAGCAAAAAGCTAATACACAGCGGGATTTGCTTATCCCCGTGTGTTCAGCTGTCAAACAGTCATGGTGAGTGTGGTAAATACTGCACAGCTTTTACTGTGAGATACCCAATCGCTACAAGCCACCGTCAGGTAACAGCATATGACGTCATCATGCACGTGCGCGACGACATTGCTCGCGCGCGATGACGTCACGGCGGGGGGGGGGGCGGGGGTGGGCCCGGGGG
>NW_017306553.1:1541658-1547509 GCF_000935625.1 Nanorana parkeri
TGTCACTCGGTGGTTGCTCCGGGTGACACCACGCCTCGGGACACCTCTGATAATGGAAAAGAAAGCGAAATTATGAGGGAAAGGAAAGAAGAAGAAGGAAGGAGATATAAAGGTAAGAGATGTATAGAATAGGATATTGAAAAGGGAAGCAAGAAAGAGATATAAGGTGAGGATAGAAGAGGAAATGAAAGGAAAAAGGAAGGGAGAAAGCAAAGAAAAAGGGGAAGGAGAAAGGAAAAAGGAAGGGAATGGAAAGTGTAAGAAAGAAAAGAAAATGAAGATAAAGGAAAGGAAAAGATAAGGAAAGTAGAGGAAGGGAAGGCAAGAGAAAGGAAAGAAAAGGAAAACGTGCAGATGTTTAAAGATACTGAAGATGTTTGATTACAAAATTGTATATTATCATTTATCTAGTGTGCAGTGTTTGGTCTGGGCCACTCCCATTTCCTGAGCATCCCTACCAGTTCATAAAACCACTCATCACATGAATGGTCCAAGAGAGGCTTGGAAGGTAGAATGAGATCGAGCCAGGTTTAACCTTTACAGAAAATGTTAGAATTTTCATATATTTTCAACACCCAATATTTCTGGATCTAATATACCAAGCGTGACCTATGCCTATGTATTTTACATCGCATGCTCATGACACATTGATCAGGGATGTGACAATTTAATTTTAAATTGGCATCAATATTTTCACAGGTGAAAACAATTTGTTTAAGGGTTGTCATGCCCAGGACACCATGTGATGATAAAGGTACATTCATTTAATTACAATCCAATTGTAGTTAAATGAGTTCCCTTCGTATTTCCGTGATGCTTTTCCATACACAGCAAATAAATATAAGGAGAAATCTACTTTCTGAACAATGGAAAAGCTCCTATTAATTGTTTAAAAGTAAATTAAAGGGAATCCTGCCAAACTGCTAAAACACGTTCACAAATTAGACAAAGTTACATGTCTTCACCAAGTGCACGGACTATTGAGCCATTAAAGGAGAACTATGGGGTTAAGGCTTTTCCCCATAGTTCTCCTTAGGGTAACGGGAGGACACAAACTAGCGTCCTCCCGTCCCCCTAGGCTCAGTATACCGCGAGCTGTAGCTCCCGGTATACTGAGACGCCGCAGCTGAAGCGGATCCTGACAATTACGTCTGGATCCGCCCAGCTGCGTGACTGACAGCTGGCTCTGCCTATCTAGAGGCAGAGCCAGCTGTACCCGCCCCTACCCCCGTCCATTCCGCCTGTCAGCGCTGGCGGATCGGAGCGGGGAGCGGGGGAATCCAGCCCCTCCCCTGTCACGGCAGAGAGCTGTGACAGGATCGAGAGGTGAGCGAACACCGGTTATGTGTTCGCTCACTTCCCGATCACCTGAGCCGACCTGTGACAGTCTCATTGTCACAGGTCGGCTAGAACTATGAGGTGAGTGAAAAGCACCCCCCTCATAGTCCTCCTTTTCTCTACAGTGTTCAAGCACAGAGCTGTTTTAAACCTCCAACTCCATGCAACGTTCTGCATGAGATTTAAACAAAAAGTGTCAAAAATGTTATTGAAATGTTACGCACTGTTCATTTTGTCAGAGATTGGAATACCATAATAGATTATTGAAGGTCTGATAATAGAAATACCATCACATTCACAAATGATATATCCCTTTAATAAAGGATATGCCCTGTAAAAAATATAATTGTGTATGAGCAGCAGATGAGGAGATAATGAACGTGTCTATTTGTCTTAATTTGCTTTTGATGACTGCATTTCAATTTTAATATGAAGTTAATACAGGGTGTATATTATGGTATAGTATGGGGTATGGCATTGGTTAGACCTATTTTTAATACTAACTCTCAAGCAACCAGAAACGACATTTATCCGGAATCTACCAATCCCCGTAGATGCCGGATAATAATGGGGAGTTTTTTTTTTTAAATGTAGCTCCTCATGAATAACCTGAAATGGTACAAAGAAAAGTGTTAAATTGTTTAGGTTACCAAAATCTGAAAAAGTGTAGGTCCTCTTGAAGAATTGGAAAGCCAAGGTGTCAGTGATTGCAGTTTCCTACACCATTAAAAGGCACTTGTAAACTGGTCCGAAAAAGGTAGAGGAGACCCAACATCACAACAGAATGTTTCAGAGGAGGAACCGCAAGGTCAGCACTTCTTTATGCCCTTGAGCGCTCCTGGCATTGTGATCCACAGGCAGTATGCTTAAGATTCCTGTATAGCTGTAAAAAAATAATCAAGGCAACTGGACTTGCTATGTTTTTCTTCGAGATGTTTTGCTGGTCATCTGAATAGCTTAATCCATTCCGAATTGAGAAAAGCTAGTCAGATGACCAGCAACACATCTTCAAGAAAAATACAGCAAGTCCAGTTGCCTTGATTTATTTTTTACAGCTATACCGTGACCTGGATGAATGAGAACCTTCACAGACATATTCCTGGATAGGTTAGGAATTTCTGAGCAGGTCAAATCTTTCATAGCAGTGTGTTCCTTACCAGCTCTCAGGTGTGGCTATATGAACCCATGATCCTTCTCCTTGCTACTCATGTATGGGCCCATGGTCCTTCTCCTAGCTACTCATATATGGACCCATGGTCCTTCTCCTAGCTACTCATGTATGGGCCCATGGTCCTTCTCCTAGCTACTCATATATGGACCCATGGTCCTTCTCCTAGCTACTCTTGTATGTACCTATGGTCCTTCTCCTAGCTACTCATGTATGGACCTATGGTCCTTCTCCTAGCTACTCATGTATGGACCCATGGTCCTTATCCTAGCTACTCATGTATGGACCCATGGTCCTTCTCCTAGCAATATGAATTCCAGATCCGATTGCACCAGCCTTGTGTTTTGAATGGCATGTTATATACATATAAATTAAATGCACTGGCAGACAGAATCACCAAAGGGCCCCCTACTTAGCTACTGGCCAAGTAAAAACTCTTATTCGCTATGTATTGATTGTCAACTATATAGAGGTGAGACCTATGCAGGTCTACAAGACAGTGAAAGGGGCCCCAGCCTCTATCTGATCCACATCTAGTGTGAATAGCTCCTTAACTTTCAGAGGACTCTTGTGCAGCTGCACAGTGTGGGATGTCTGCCAATGATTAAAAGAGAAAGGAGGCAATAGCTGGCCTTGTATGCCTCATTATTAATCTTAATTCACTTAGCTGTTCCATGCTTGGTTCTTACCATTGCTCCCATGCTTGGTTCTTACCATTGCTCCCATTCTTAATTCTTACCATTACCTCCATACTTGGTTCTTATCATTACTTCCATGCTTGGTTCTTACCATTACCTCCATGCTTGGTTCTTACTATTACCTCCATTGTTGGTTCTTACCATTACTTCCATGTTTGGTTTTTACCATTTTTTTCCATGCTTTGTTCTTACTATTAGTTCCATACTTGGTTCTTATAGTTACTTACATGTTTGATTCTTAATATTACTTCCATGCTTGGTTCTTACCATTACCTCCATACTTGGTTCTTACCATAACTTCTATACTTGGTCCTTACCATTACTTCTATGCTTGCTTCTTACCGTTACTTCCATGCTTGGTTCTTACCGTTACTTCCATGCTTGAATCTTACCATTACTTCCATGCTTGAATCTTACCATTACTTCCATGCTTGGTTCTTAACATTACCTCCATGCTTGGTTCAACCTCTTACCATTACGTCTATGCTTGCTTCTTACCATGACTTCCATGCTTGGTTTTGGGAATATATATCCATAAATGTTGATAATTGCTGTTTAATGCAAGCAAGCATGTTTCAGGTTATCTGATTCTGTACTATATACAGACCCGGAAGTGATTTTACAGGTATACTCATAGTTACATAGTTACATAGTAGGTGAGTTCGAATAAAGGCAAAGGTCCATCAGGTTCAACCTATATGGTGTGTGTGATTCTCGGAATTTTAATAACCCGGTATGTTTTGAACTTAGAAACTCATTCAAGTTGTTTTTGAAGCAGTTTATGATTCACGCTAATACAGCTATCTGTGGAAGTGAATTTCACATCTTCACCACTCTCAAAGTAAAATACCCCTTATGCAGTTTACGATGATACCTCCTCCCCTCCAACTTCTTGTTGTGCCCTCAAATCTTCCTCACGTTACTTGTGTGGCAGTGTGTGGCAATGCCACTATGTAGAGTGGGAAAAGGGTCACCCAGGACTCTCAGCTAGAGGGTCTGAGCGGCTCCAGGAAAGTACTGTTACTAGGAAAGAGCTGGTTTTACAACTCATTCCGGGTTTTCTGGATTATAGTTGGGATCCTGGAGCCGGGAGATTTCTAAGCGAACTGGGAGGCACCAAATGATGGTGCACCTGTGCACAGCCTTTATGAGGAGGATGCTGGGTCAGGTTAAAGGCTCTACCTGGGTGACAGAGGAGGTCTCTGCAGGAGTCAGGAGGGCTCCACCCTGGGACCAGTCTGTGGCTGGCGGACTGAGGAGTGTGTCACCTGTGTGGTGCAGAGTGTTTGGTAAACACGCAACCTAAAGTCGGGGGACTTTGAAAGTGCTATTTTGCTGAAGAACGAAAACTGTACTTTGTGTTTGAAACCCCTGCGAGTGTAAACCTGTGTAGACTTTTGAGTTGGATTCAATAAAAGTGGGCAAGGAAGCCCTTAAAAGATGTCATAAGCGATTGGATGCGTCCTTAGTGCGCTACCATTGGAAGCTAAATCTCACACTTGGTTTAAGTAGTGCGTTCCCAATATCGCAGTCCCCACTGATGAGTTTGTGAACTGGGATCATGTCACCTCTTAAGCGCCTCTTCTCTAAGGAGAACAATCCTAATTTTGTAGGTGTTCTTGATAACCGAGACCCTCCATCCCCCTTATTAATTTGGTAGCCCTTCCCTGAAACCTTTCCAGCTCACAGACATACCTCCTAAGGAATGGTGACCAGAGCTGCACCGCCTACTCAAGAGGGAGCCTTACCAGTGTTTTGTAAAGGGGCAAAATTATATTTCTAACCCGTGAATAAATCCCTCTTTACTCATGACACAGGATTCCAAGAGCATTGTGGGTTATCTAAAGAGACTTCATAATAGTGTTAGGTATCTACTTCCAAACATCATGTCTCCTATTGAAACTTCAGACAGAGCCATGTGGAGCAGGAGAAAGGGGAGGAGTCATTACTTTGTTTGTAAACCTCACCTTGAGCTGTTGAGCTCTGTAAAGAACAGGCTTTATTCAACAGAGGTGCTAAGGACAACCCATGTGAGAGCCAAGAGTGCCTCCCAGCTGTATAAGAATGTTAATATACATACATAAAATGTTAATATGAAATATGTTATACTGGCTTTAAACTAAAGTTACTTTTGGTCCAATTAAAAAGTGGTAACATTTAACTGGAGGGTTTGAGGTAGATTGAGAGACACTGTGAGGTGCTTGCTACATGTTGAACTATATTAGACAATACATGATAATTAAGCAGGACTGAGCAGCCTCGCCCCACAACAGGTGAAAATTCTTTTCATCCAATAGAAACTTGGCTGGGATTAGTACTTGGCGTGCAATGCATCTGGCACTGACATACAGGGTTTCTGATGCTCCACAAACTGCACAATTCACATTTGTTATTCTTGGCGTGGGGATTGCTTTGTTCATTCGTCACTGTCAACTTTTTTAGTGTTCTTCAAGGGAGACTCACAATTTCAGAGAACATTTAGTAACTATCACACTGTCTTCCTTGATACAGACATCAGAATATTAACACTATATGTTGTATTTAGCCTAATTACAATGGCACCTGGAAGTGTGGGGGGGCGGGGGTATATTACAATGACACCTGGAAGTGGGGGGGATATATTACAATGGCACCTGGAAGTGGGGGG
>NW_017306553.1:1548062-1550936 GCF_000935625.1 Nanorana parkeri
GACACCTGGAAGTGGGGGGATATATTACAATGACACCTGGAAGTGGGGGGATATATTACAATGACACCTGGAAGTGGGGGGATATATTACAATGACACCTGGAAGTGGGGGGATATATTACAAAGACACCTGGAAGTGGGGGGATATATTACAAAGACACCTGGAAGTGGGGGGATATATTACAAAGACACCTGGAAGTGGGGGGGATATATTACAAAGACACCTGGAAGTGGGGGGATATATTACAATGGCATCTGGAAGTGAGGGGGATATATTACAATGTGAAGCTGTTTTAAAGACCAATAAAGCCAAAACATAATGGTGCAGTATGTGGCTATTAAAGTGTATGTAAACCCTAACAATGAACTACTCTATTCTGTTCCTTTTCGGACATTAGAAATACCACTGACAGCGTTTCTGTGCAAAAAAATATATGTTGGTCCTGCCAGAAATCAGTGAGCTTACAAGTGTCTGTGCACTCTACATTGTTATCAACCCTTCCTAGTTCCCCTATGTGAACTACAGAACAGTAGAACACCCTATGCTATGGAGATGAGGCAAGAGGGAGGTGTTCTAAAGTCCTAACACACGTCATTTTCTATCATATCAACCTTGCTCCTCCATAAATACAGTATAGGGTTCCTTAAACCAGGAAGTGTGTTATTGGCAGGATCACCAGGTATAGATGATAAAGGGAACTCTAATGCAGTCACCACATCTTAGCACTGCTAAGCTACAATATAGTATTACATGGACATGTGCAGGGCAAAAAAAAATAGTTTTCTGATGAAACACATGAAAACGAAAAACGTTTCCATCAAAGAAAACACATTTTCTGCTGTTTCGGATTCTGAGGCAACGAGCCCCTGAATCTGAAACCGTACATTGAAAATGCAGAACGAGCCGCCGGAGCGCCGCCATCTTTGAATGTACCTTGGTATACACCAAGATGGCAGCGCCCGTATGTTCGGGCGTTGCCATCTTGGTGTATACCAAGATATACTCAAAGATGGCGGCGGACCTGCACAGAACGCGCCGGAGGCCAATATGGCCGCCACTCAATCTGCAAATGAATTTATGTATGCCTGAATATAGTTTTAGTATATTCGGGCATATAATAAATTTGTTATTTCAGATTCGGACGAACCATCGAATCAACTGAATTTCGTTGATTTGCAGGTTTGTCTGAATCCGAATGCACATGTCTAGTATTATATTTCCGGGTTTAGATGCTCTATAATTGGGTTTGTTCACCCAGCATGTTTTCCTTTGGGCAAGGTACCAAAGTTAAACAGGTTATGACCATCGTGCAATGTGCAATACGCTGGAGTAATAGAGGTGCCAATTAATAAAAAGATGGGAATCCGGAGTATGATCTCCCAGATTCAATCCATCAACAGGAAGTGAAGAGAAAAGTTACATCAAAGGAAAGAAAGGGGGGATCTCCAGTAGGATACACCAGCGAGAACTGACCCACAGTTGACTATTTGATGTCCAACAGTACATACAGTACATGGGAGCTGTCCTGCTAAATGATTACTCCATCCAGTCGTAATCACACCACAGCCACCATGCGGCATCGCCAGTCTGATGAGCTAACCTTTCTCTTCTGATGTTAAAGTGACACTGAACGCCATGGTTCCTGTCAGTGGTGTATTTTAATTTTGTGCTGCCCTAAACAAGACTAAACTCGGGCACACCCCTCAATCTAAATTTGCCCCATCCCATCCTGTTGAGGTGAGCTGTATGGTATCTCAGGAGAGCTGTGCAGGGTTTATGGTGGCTGTGTGGGGTCTATGGTGGGCCGTGTGGGGTCTCTGGAGGACTGTGCATAGTCCCTTTCCCTACATATATGTACTGCTCCTCTTACCTGCAGCTCGAAGTGTCATAAGTACCAGCAGAATACATTGCAGTCCCCAGCCTGCTTCTGGGACATCCTGCCATCAGATCACAAGCTATTGCCAGCCCCGAGCCACCCGCTGCTTCTCCTCCACCTCCTATACAAAACCAGCTGGACCAAATCTCACTGGGCCCTCCCCTCCACCGGGCAGCTCTCTAATTAGGCAGCCGCTCTTAGGGCCTTGCGGCTACCTAGTTTGCCTGATTAGGCAGCCGCCACTGCCTGATTCTGTGCCGCTCATCCTCTGCCCACTGGGCAAGTGCCCAGTATGCCCCAAGGTAAGTCCGGCCCTGTCCACCTCATTGGTTTGGGGTGGCATTTTCTGCCGCCCCCCTGGAGAGTGCCGCCCTAGGCAAATGCCTAGTTTGCCTTGGGGTATATACATCCCTGGTTCCTGCGTGTGTTGTAAAGTAGCCACCTCTCCAAACTCACTCCCATGATGGACTACAGGAGTGAGCTTGGAGCGGTGACTACTTTACAACAGACACAGGAACCATGGGGAACAAAAAGAGCTACCCTCCAGAAGGAAGGACAGTGTCAGCACCAATTCAGAGATGATTTGAGGATCTACAGCCGAGTGATACACAAATAAGATACAATTTTGTTAGGTACTTATGTAGGTTTTTTAAGATTTAACTCCTGGGTTTAATGTTACTTTAAGTAAGGAAAAGCTGGGTGGAGGACAGGCACCTCGGTCCTCCAGCTGTGGTGAAATGACAAGTCCCATTATGCCTCTGCCTCTGGGAATGATGCATGTGGCTGTAAGAATCCTGCAGTGCCTCATGGGACTTGTAGTTCTACAACTGCTGGAGTGGTGAGGTTCCCTACCACTGAGCTTGCTTATCCATTGGACATTCCAAGAGAATCAGCAGACTGATGAAGTCATCACTCTACTTTCCTCCTCTTAGCACGATCCGCCTCAGAACATCTCCCAAATGACCATGCCCAAAATAGACCATAGGTGACGCTTTAAA
>NW_017306553.1:1552377-1552720 GCF_000935625.1 Nanorana parkeri
ACAAAAGATAAACAGTAATTAGTGCACGGCTCAATAAGGGGCTGCTATGGTAGTTTTAGGGCTATTAACTAAGTATTACGGCAGTGGCCTGGGTAGTGGGTAAGTACTCGAGTGAGTACAACACATGACAGTCTCTCTGATCAGATTGGCCTACACTCAGGATAACATAGGATAGTCAGATATGTAGGAATGGAAGGTCCATGTAACATATGGGAAAGTAATTCAACAATCCAGTATTGTAGACAGCCCCTTGTATTGAAATCAATAGGATAGCTTCATATAAATCAGTCCATTGAGTGATAAGCCAGGATAAGTATGATACTGCAGTACCAGCAGTCACCAC
>NW_017306554.1:0-1309 GCF_000935625.1 Nanorana parkeri
GCACTAATAATTTTCACCACTAAATCATACCACTGCAAAAACTAAATAAGTATATATACTGTAAATAAGATTGCAAAATACGAGAGTAGTGCGGTATGCAATGATACCTTTTTATTGTACTAACCCAATACTTAAAAGACAAGCTTTCAAGAGTTTTTTCTTTTCTTCCTCAGGTATTGCTTCAGACCTGAGAAAGAGGAAAACTCTCAAAAGCTTTTCTTTATAGTTTAAGGCTAGGTTTACACCTGGGTGATCCGTGACCGCACAGCAATTGTGCACGAAACCATGCAGATGGCTGTGTGGTCACAGGATCACCCACCACTGCAATGCCGCAGGTGAAATCGCACATGATCGCGTTTAAAAAAAACATGCGGTGCATGCCACCAAAGAAGGTACATGTACCTTTTTTCAGTGATTACAGCATGGATGTAACCCCATTGAAATCAATTGGGTCACGCGGCAATCACACAGTATAATAATACCACCTATACAGTATATCACACAGTATAATAATGCCAACTATACAGTATATCGCACAGTATAATAATGCCGCCTCTACAGTATATCACACAGCATAATACCACGGCCTATAAAGTATATCACACAGCATAATATCACGGCCTATAAAGTATATCACACAGCATATTACCGCAGCCTATAAAGTATATCACACAGCATAATACCACGGCCTATACAGTATATCACACAGTAGATCATCATCAGAGATGATCCCACTGATAGAATCTTTTTTCAGCCAATGGGAACCATCTACATAACTAGAAAGTGATGGGGATACTTGAAAAAGGACGCGCTAACTCTACAGTGCAAAAGACAGATAACTCTGGGCCACGCATGTTACATGACCACATATTCAGGTACGTATTAAGGCCTTTTTTTTTAAATTAGTGGAATGGGTAGAGGAAGTGGGTAAAATTTACTGGGGGATTGCCCCGGCCAGAGATCATCTTTAACAGCATTTGAGAACATAGCGAAAACAAACAGAAAACATATTGTTAAAACTCCATGCATATGGTGCCCAAGGTGAGAACTGAAATCAGGACCCAAAAAACACAAGTAATATAATGTTAATATGATAATTTTATTACAAGAACAAGCTGGCGATCACCAGAAAGTTATTTTGTTAGGTGCTGCAAACTACGGGGTCTATTCAGTAAGCTGCCATAGGCAGCCGAGTGAATGACCGACCTGAAGTGAAGTGAGCCGAACACTGTTCGTCTATTCACTTCAGGCTGGTACGGCTGATTTCAGCCGTATATCGGCTGAAATCAGCCGTACATCGGCTTGCTTC
>NW_017306554.1:1323-15887 GCF_000935625.1 Nanorana parkeri
TGACTCCAGTGTCTGTAGCCAGCTTATAGCATGCAGAAAAGGCTTAAACCCTGTTTATTGCCCAGTTTTCATTCACTTTTATCAGTATGAAAAAAAAAAATATTTTATTTTCTCCTTTTTTTTTTGCCTCAGTCAGTCCTTATGCCAGTCTGCCTCAGTCGGCTTTCTTTCATTTGGCTTTCTTTCAGGATGCCTGACTCTCCTGGACGTGAGTGAGGCACCCATACGCACAGCCTCACGTCCTCCAGTGAAGCCCGTGTGACACTTACATGTCATGCTATGCGGGCGGGGGCCGGGGGAGGAGCTACACCTTTAGGATGCGATCGTGCAGATCGCATAGGACAACAATACGTTATGGCAGTGCCTAATGCGGCTGCCATAACGTATTATACTATGCGATCCGATCTGATCGGCAAGTTTCTGCGGGCATCGGGCTCAAGGGGCAGCTGCTTTGGGCACCACAACCATGACTGGGCCCGGGGCAAGTGCCCTCTTTGCCCCACGTTAAAGACGGCCCTGGGTTAGATGAACTATAATGCTAGATGCACATGTTTCAATGATGTGGGAAAAGGTAGAGAGAAAGTATTAACCTACTTTGGGGTAGATATCTCAGCTATCTTATATTATCCTAAGTGTTTTGAGTGGTTGAATGGAAGCATTTTGTTGCCCTGGTTTTGACTATGAAACCAGTAGTAACAAGATAGTATGTTTTTTTTTTAATTTTGATACTTCATTCTGCATGTATCAAAAGTGAATGTTTAATTAATTGCTTTAAAACAGGAATAGTTTTGCTGCATACAGAGAATTTTATGTGAGGAATCAAGGTGAGCCTATTCATAGTGGTGGAAAAAGGTGGATTAAAATCACCTTCAACAAATATCAAGGAGTTATTTTTCTTTAGAAATTATATTTTGCTAGTATTAGGGGCATAAACACTGCAAAGGGTGATGTTGATGTCTTGCTATTTACCATGGATAATAATTTCTATTATCCAATATCCATATAAATTGCACAAAAATTTATATGGAGTGATAGAAACTTGACCATGGTGGTGGATACAATTAAAAAAAAAAAAGGTATTATTTATATATTATAGGTCTGACATACAGTATGAAACTCAAGATGGGCATTAATTAGAACACCTTAAGTATTGTATCTGACTTGTACACATTTGACTTTAGATCGGATATAGCAATCCATGGAACCGGTGATAAAAAAAGGCATAGATTTGGGAAGGTAAACCTAAAGAGGGAACCATATATAACTGTATAGAAATAAAACCTAGTTCCATTAGCAGGTGAAACTCACCGAAATAGGGTTCTAAGTTGCTAAAAGATAGGACCATCTTTGAGAGGTTTCCTGGCAAAATGGTTTTAGGTAAAAAAAAAAGCATCTCAAATGGGTATAATATGACAGACATAGGTTATTAAATGCCACTATTAAAAGCCACTAAAACAGAAAAAATTACATATGATTTGATAAAAAAAGTAAAATACAAAAATCAGCAAAAAATAGCTAATGGGAAAATGGGAGGGAGGAGTTAATTAGAGCTGATTACGGTTACCTATGGTGTTAAGTAGGGGGGTAAAAAAATAATACGCAATAAAAACTTTACTTGTGAGTCTGTTTTAACAGATCAGAGCATGCTCTTTTGATTTGGACATACATTAAGCAATACTATTGTTACAACTTGCTTACCAATGAAGCTGGCAAGCACTGTTTTCCAGCTTAATTTACACAGGACGAGCTATCTGTGCTAATGCAGCAGAAAACCAAACTTGTCTGTCAAACTAATAGCCAGTCCTGGTGATTTTGCACAGCAGTCAAGATGGATAAGGGCCAGGACATATTAAGTATGTTTAGGGCACTAAGTTAAAGTTTTTTTTAGGGCATACCTCATACTGTATATCCAAGGTCTGTAGGTGGTTAATAATTCCTGGATTTCTAAAGTAACAAGGTGACTGAGCATCTAGTATAAGTTTAAAGGTCTTTTGTGTCAACATCTTTAAAGAAAATAGAATCCAGGGCACTCATGGCTTTTCCTTCTTTTATTGCAGTTTCACATTACAAAGGCTAAAAGTCTGGATGTAAACCTTTGGACACTGGAACGCTGAGATTCTCCTGTGAGAAATAGCTTATGAATACATGATTTACTGCGGAGTTCCTATATTGCAGTTACTGAGGTCTATCGAATGTCTCCCTCACAAATCCATAAGGGCCACACTTTTGTTTTTCTAATGTCTGGAGTTACTTGCCCACAGCCACCAATCAGATTCAGTATTGCCCTGAAAGTTTAAAACATGTATTTGGTGGCTGTGGGCTGGTAACTTGGGGAATGACCAGAGTGTTAGATTTGCACATGCTGTTGTAATTGGAGAAGACATTTCTCCAAAAGGGGATAGCAGTTGGTATGTGGAAATCAAATGTGGAAATGTGGTTTCTCATTGCATCTCCATCAACAACCTGATGTTGATGGGTAGCTGTGGCTCAACTCTAACGTAATCTGGTACCATAAGGATATGTTTTTATTGCTTGTTTTTTCCTACATTCATAGTGTTTGATAGTGGGTCTTCCCTAGTTAATATTTCCATCTTGATGAAAAAGGAGGCCTGTTCTCAGAGGTCCCCTCATCAACCACCCCATCATTTGGGTGGGTGGTTGAGAATAGCAGAGAAGTGTAGATTCAAGAGATGCAAATGTCTATTAAGTGTGCACATAAAGCTGGCACCAGTGTGGGAATGAACTTATTGGTGGGTCAAGCATTTATTCCCATGATCTATGCTCTTGCAGAGGTTGCCATTTGATGGATTTGAGGCCTAGAGTCTGAGGAGAAATCCATGATAACTGTTGTACCCACTCCAGAGTCAAAAACTGGATTATCAAATAGTAAGAAGACCTGACCTGTGCGAGAGCATCTGTCCCATGTTGCCTGTCTTGAGAAACTGTAAGAAACGACGATTAATACGTTTCAAGAAATTAGGATTTAGTGTTGGAATTTTTGAGGAGAGTGGTTTGAGAGAGAGGATTTCTGGCTGGATTCAATCAATAATCAAGATCTTTTGGCATAATGATGCTATTTGGCACAAGGTCTCCTTTTTTTTAGAATATGAATAACCCTCAGATGACACATTTTAAAGTTTCCCATTGAATGGTAGGGGACGTTTCCTCATTAGATTGTGTTGCTGTGAACTGAGTAATGGTTTGAGAGACGTCTTGCAAACAAACAGGGTTATTGAGTTCAGTAATTTATCGTTGAGGCACAAAGGGTAATGTCTGCAGGGTCTGATAGAAATTTCAAGGCTTACAAAGGATTGCGCATGGTCTGACCAGAGTATTGGGCTGATTTGGGCTACTGGGAATTAATCTAAAAGTTCTGGAGTGGTGAAGATGTACTATATTCTACTATATGTGTTATGTGGAAGGAAACTATTGTTTCTGTCATGTGCGTGAAGAAGCTGCCACACATCACTGAGATGTAGTATAGAAATAGCAGGATTAATTTTGTTTAAGCCTGTTTAGGGCTGGAGAAGAATGAAAGGACCTACTGGAGGAAGAGTCCTTGCTGGGATCCAGGTAAGATATAGATCCCCACCACAATCACACTACCAGTGACAAAGTTTTGTCAATGCGTAAAGGGTTGATTCCAAAAGACAATTAGACCTGGAACACAAACAGCAATCTGCCGTGGCCATCACCAGCGAATTCAAGGATGATGCGGTGCAAAATCGTATGGAAGGCTATTGACACTCCACAAGACTTAGATTCAGGGTTGGGGACCCACCGGGGAAAATATTAGTGTAGGAACATGGGGAAGGAGTTTCCCTTGAAGTGAGTTTCTTGTAAAAGCAGTACATCTGCTTTGTTCTTCTAAATCCATCTTTCAAGACCTTAAAACGTGTAGCTGCACCCACAAATCCCAGAAAACATTACACCTTAATTTTTTTAAAAAGAGAATCCAATGTATAGCTCATCAGTTTTGGTATTTCCCCCGGTATCACAGGAGCACAGTAACTGTGGACTATGCTTCCTCAGGTGCTGTGCTGGGATAGTGTCATTGCTCTTACCTTTTCTTTTGCCAGACCAGTCTACCTGGTACCTGCACCCCTCCTGACATGCAGGGGTTGCCCAGGGTCCTCTCCTTTCTTTTTTAGCTTGGGGAGAGCCTGTACTACCTGTGTCATCCTGCCCCTGTGTAGAGATCTTTGGAAACTTTCACACACTTGTAGTGAGAAGGGGAGCTTCAACATGTTTTTCAACATTATTATTTGTCTCGATATCTCCCCTCTATTTGTTTGGCTTCTTAGTGGTGTGTACTTTTTTCCAGATAGATGAAAGTAGTCACTCGCACTCCATGATATTAAAGTCAATGCTGTTTATTGACTGAGATAAAACACACACATCTCCTTTCCAGTTCTTCTTATCTCTAGTTCCAGGAGGTGGGTGATGTCACATCCGGGTAGGGACTTCTGGGTAGGGGTTGTGGCCCTGCAGTTATGACCACTGGAATTCAGAGGGGAGTTGGCAGTTCCTCACAGGTTCTTTTGGTTTTGTCCCTGTACGGCAGTATTTGGGAGCTGAAAACAGCTTCCAAAGCACCATGTGTATATATGAATGGTTCACAAGGACCTTCAGAGGAAGTGCACCTGGCACCAGTGATCTCTGTTTCTCCAGGTAAGAGATGTGCCTCTTGTAACACTAATGGTCCAGTGGAGGAGGCAATCGCGGGTCTTGTATTGAAGGAACATAAACAGATTTCTTGATCAATGTTTCAACAAGACATGGCTTGTCTTTCTCATGACTTTCTCTTGTAACACTAAGTGGAAACGGTATTGGAGGAAGAGGCTGTGCCAATTCTGTATCTCAGGGAGGACTCCTCGGCTGCATGTAATGATCTTATTGCCCCAGTTCACAAGAGCTTGACGCTACTTTCCAAACTTTACGTACTAAGATGTTTAGTGTATCTCCCCCAACGACTCGTTTCATCAAGAGATTTCAACATTACCTCAAACAACTGCCACTTTGGTTTGTGTCATGGAACTGCAAGAACCAGAAGAGGAGGTTGATGTCTTCCCTTTCAACTCTCAGCCTCAGTCACCAAAGGAGGAAGAAAAGGAGGATAGAGATTAACCCTTGATGATATGGACAAGCTTTTAAAAGCTACAGTGTATTCTCCATTCTAGAGATCCAGAAAGAGAAGATACAACTATCACTTCATGACGCATGTATCAGGGCTTGCACAAGCACAAGTGGCATGCCTTTACTATCTATAAGGTTCTCTCTGAGACTTCCAAAACATGCCAATAAAAAGAAAGGAGACCTTTTTCTTGTACAAATCTCTGAAAAAAAGGTTCCCTTTTGATGAAGGTTACATAGTTACATAGTATTTGGGGTTGAATAAAGACATACGTCCATCAAGTCCAACCCATATAGGTCCACGCAAGGTTATATTATGGTATAGAATAAAAGCTTGGATATGGCCTTCTTTCAGGTATCTAAGAATGCAAACTTAGCGGGTTATTCACTCAGCTGCCAAAGGCAGCTGAGTGAATAACCGAGCCAAAGCCGGTCAGCTAAAATCAGCCGTACATCGGGATTGGCTGATCCGAACCTTCGGCAGTTCAATCACTGCCATTCGCCCTATTCTCATAGGCCCGGTTTTTCTGCCCGCTACCTACAAGGGTCTCTTCCCCACAAGCCCTGGGGCATTGCTTGTGGGGGTCTGCGGGCAGGGGGGCTTATTTGCCGCGTGGATGCAGCCCCGCCCCCTTGTGAGTGAGTAAGGGTACTTGTTCCCGTACTAATTCACTAAAGGGTTAAATAAAAATATAAATATACAGCCCATTTTTGAAAAAATCCTTTAGCCTCCTTGGCGGTAATCCTGAGTGTGGCTCGGGGTTAATTTTCAGTGCCATAAGCGGGAACCCCGAGCCACACTCGGGATTACAGTTTAGCTTTACTTACCTTGCCCCTCGAGCCACGCTGTGTCCTCCGTCCGATGCCGACATCTGTCTTCCGGGTTCCCTCCCTTGCGAACGTCTGCGTCGCAAGGGGGCGGAACCGGTGGGAATAAAAAATATAACAAAAATAGAAAAAAAAAGGAAATAATCAGACCGCCAGGGAGGTTAATTGAAAAAAAAAACACACAACAAAGATTTCTGACAATTTCTTTTTTTTTTAAATCCCCAAAATGTATCCAACAACGTAATCCTAAGGTCTACGATGATGACTCATCGACATAAAAAAGAACCCGGCGCCCGCCGACCCGCCCATGTGTGATGAACTCCCGCCACTGTTTATCCAGCAGTGGAAAACAATAATCTCCAATGCGTTCATTCAGAGGATTTGATGCAACAAGGAGTAGTTATTCCAATACCACCAATGGAGGAAGAACAGGCGTTTTTCCCCAAAGTTTTTTCTTGTAAGAAAGCCTAAAAAAAGCCTTCAGACATATTTTGGCTGATTCTTAAATCAGAACCCCCTGAAGTCCTATCTCTATAAAACATTCTACATGGACTTAATTTTTTTTCATTCGGGAACAATTTTACACCAAATTGTTTAATGGCTTTTGGTAGATTTAAGGGATGCATACCTCCAGTTTCTGTCATGCTTCTCAGAAGCGTCTTTAGCTCAAAGCATGTTTAAAGTTTTGCGGCCAAATTGGTGTAACACCTACTTTAAATTTGTTCTCCTTGACATTGCATACATTTTTAAGTGTTTTTTTTACTAACCTAAAAAATCTACTTAGCTTCATCCTGTGCAAAGGTAAGAAGGGGGATGTAGAAAGTTAGGTTTATTCTAATTAACCTTGTCTGTATTGTGCTGACATATTTCATTATCAGTTCTAAGATAGATTCAAACCATGTCTGTCCTAGCAAAGGGTTAAAGACTTACAAGCATAACATGTGCGCCAATCATGTATGGGATGTGCATACTTGCATTGCGCCAAACATTTTTAGGAAGTTGTGGATTTTATTTAACCAGTGGTAACAGGCATGAATTGACCTGTGACAGTAGCAGCCAAAATAGATCTAACAACTATATGAAACTTTACTCTTAAAAAATAATCATTATACAGCAATGCAGAATAGCACCAACTATGCAGGACTACAAGTCCCAGCAATGCATTATATTTTTAAGTAGGTATACACCAGTCAGTGCCAATACTGGCCATTTTCACGAGTTCTGATATTTGTGAAAATGCCTCGATACTAAACACAGATACCGGTGTTCTGTCGAACGCCAACGTAGTCGAATTTGCCAACCTCAGCATCTGCGCTTACGCACAGACCAGTATTATCAAGGCAACAGGCATTTATTTACAAAGTATTTAGTTTAAATCGTTAATTGTGACCGTTAGTAATATTCCATCCATCATTTACTGCCATGAATGGCATATTATTAACGGTCACAATTAACAATTACAAACGAATACTTTGTAAATAAATGCTAGTTTCCTCGTTAATCCCATCTGTGCACAAGCCCAGATACTGGGTTGGCGTTCACGACAGAACACCGGCACTAAATTTTGAAACTGAAGCGGCTGCCTGAGGTCCCGCACTTGCTGGGGACCTGGGCAGCCTTCCTGTTAACCACACAGTGCCATGGCGGCGGGGGGTTGGGGGAGCCCTTCATAGTTTCTTGCATCGGGGCCCTGAAAGTTCTAGTAACGCCTCTGCACATGACTATGCACCAATGAAGTGGGTGTGAGCAGTACCTCAATGATATTAGTTGGCAGCAGAAGGCCTGCACTCTGTGTCAGAACAGGGTCCTTGATTACCCAAGGTGAAAAGGTCAAGGCATACCTCCCATCCTTGAGCTTTGAACTAGTTCAGCAGCTTAGGTTGCAAGTTCTGCACTTTTGTCACACCTCCTCCTGCTGAAGAGCCCAAGGTAGTCACCTGTTCTGCTTATACCCCATTGCCCAGCACTGCCTGCACTCCTTCTCATTCCTAACTTTACACCCCACAAGATTCACCAACTTTATACACCGCAACATCTGCATCTTCAAGTGGTAGGGCAAAATGTCTGGCAAGGGGTTGATGAGGCTTATCGCACAGTAAGCAAGGAATAATGTTAGCATGGGGCAATGCTGAGTAGGGCCAAGCAAAGGCTTGAACCTTGCTAAAGTCTTCTAACCCTTCCCTGCCATCTTGAACAACATCATTGACAAGGCAAGTGTCTCCTCTGCAGGTAGATGGGGAGGTGGATGGCAATATAAGGGTCTGGTATGGATTTGGGAGGAACCCCATGCCAGTTGTTTTGTTTACTTGCATAGGTTTTCCTCACAAATCATACCAGACCCTTATCCAGGCATGCATCTTGGGTAGCCAGAAAAGGAGGGAGCAGCATGCATGCAACCCCCCTCCCCTCCTGAAACATACCAGGCCACATGCCCTGCAGAAGATAAAAAAACAGCATGACATCCCCCTCAAAATCCATACCAGACCATTATCCTACATAGTAGTTTGGTATGGGTTTTGAAGGGGAACCCAGGCAAAAAAAACCCCTCTAAAAAGATGGTCCTACTCAAAAATTCCAACCAGATCATTATCTGGGAATGCAGTCTGGTTGGCCAAGAAAAGGTTAGGGCAGCAGGTGTGCATCCCCACTTCTGAACTGTACCAGACCCTTTGCCATCAACACTCCAAGGGTACCTAGCCAGGGGTAGGGCAGGGCAACTTGTCTCTTGTTGATGGAGAAAAAGGCCTCATCCCCTGGCAGGGCACCTTGTCTCTTGTTGATGGAGAAAAAGGCCTCATTCCTACATCCCTGGCTTGGTGTATGTGGGAGTCTTATCAGAATCTAGAAGCCCTCGTTCACACCTGAACGTTTTGTAGCGCGTTCTATGCTCGACGAACGCTCTACAAAACGCTCAAAAATATAAATCCCATTGTATTCAATGGTCTCGTTCCCACCTTGGCGTATTTCCGCCCGTCCCTAACGCGCTACAAAACGGCCCACGCCTGAAAAGGTACAGGAGCTAAGATGAGGAGGGCACCAGATGTCTGTTCCTCCTCCTACTTGAATAAGTAAGGGGCACCTAAAAACAAGTAGGCCTTATTCATAAAAATGCTACTTCTATTGCTTCTCTTGTTTCTTCTTGCTACCTGGTTCTTGCCTTTTTTACTCCTTTAAGCATAATTTCCCTGAAGTTGGTACATTTGAAAATTGTTGTTTTTTTCACCGATGGCCGGGGTACTTAAGACTTGTGTTTATATTACCGTAGCGACCATCTTAGGCTGACAGAGGTTTATATCCCTTTTTTTGTTAAATATGGTCATTGTATATTGCTTGCTTAGATTGTACCTCACTCTGTCAGTGAATTCTTAAATAAAGAATTTGAAAAAGAAAAAGTTAGATAAATAAACCTTGTCCCTGATGTAAACCTAACATCCAGTAATGTACTGTACATTCATTGTACAAAAAAAGCCCCCCAAATATTGTAGTGTCTATGTGCACAGTATTTAAATACTATGACAAGGCCACTTTGTCAACAGGACCCACACCAGCCATTTTAAAATCAAGATATTAGTATAAGAGTGTATTTAATTCACTGAAATAAAGGTTAATTCTACCTTTTGCAGAAAAATAAGAAACGCACACTTTGTCCATAAAAGAAAAAATGTGCAGTTTTATTTTGCATAGGAGCCAGTAAAGCATTTTAACTGCAGTGAGTAGATCACGGATGCAATGCTCTGGCTGCTGCACACTGTTCCTCCCATCCATGTCCATACTGAGGTATAGACATGCATAAACCGGAATGGAAGTAAGTGTTAATGGACTAAAAGTGTGGTGACATCACCATACTTGTACTTCATTAAAACTGCAAGTCCCTTTGCCGAAGTGGCTAATGGGACTTGTAGTTTCTCCATTCCCAGGTCCTGACAAAGTGTGTGATGTGGCTGTGTGAGAGGAGTCATGCAAAGCTGTGCTGATTGCAACACAAGCAGCAACCTGCGGGGAGAAGAACCCCACGATTCAGGTAAGCAGGAGGCACAGAAAAAGCCACCAACATATTGTATTGCCTATGTGTGTAGTATTGAATTACTTGTATTAGGTCCCATTTTGAACAGGACCCACCAGCCACTTTAAAATCTAAAAATCAACAAGAGCATAGTTCATTTGCTGTTTAAAAATGTGCCATATTTGTTTTCAGATCTTAGATATCATCCTAAGAAACAAAAATGTAAAAAAAAACAAAAAAAAACCTCTTTCAATACTGGAACAAACCTCTGATGATATACAGCTGCTATGCCAGCAGCCATTTTATCTTTTTTATACTCTTTATTAAACCATTCCACATTATTCCTTCTCACATCTTTATCAAATGTCCAAGCCATCCAAGATGCTAGCTTATTATAGCTGGATGTTTAGAGCTATATTATTATTTCTTTGCCCTAATGTTTACGCCTGCCTCCTGCACAGTGCATTACTTACTACTGAACTCTGCGTTATTTACGCTTGACCCCTGCAGTCTACATTACTTTCTACTGACCCCTTTGCTCTGCTGTACATACTACTGATCTCTAAAAAATCCGCAATACTTACTACTGATCTCTAAACACTACTTTACTTAAGACTGACCCCTGCACTCTGCATTACTTACTACTGACTTCTGAACTTCTGTTATTCACCCCTTACCATTGCACTCTGTGCTACTTACTACTGACCTCTACACTCTTTGGTATCTACTACTGACCTCTGAAATCTGCTTTATGTATACAGACCTCTGCACTCTGCGTTATTTACATCTGACCCCTGCACTCTGAGATATTTTTTCCTGACCACTGCACTCTGCTTTTCCATATTGTTCTTCACCTCTCCAAGGTTGCCTACTCCTGGTCTAATTAGTCAGTGCTCCTTGCCAGGAGACAGATTGCTGCAGGCACAGCACATGTAATAAATTTATAGTCTGTGCTAAAGTATACTGTGGGTCTAAGTCAGCCCTAACTCAGCTAAGAAACTGAAGATTTAATTTGCATCTGCATGATGTTGCGTGCAGAAAACCCCTGCGAGGGCAAACCATCTGTAAAGGTACTCTTGATGACAAATAAAAGTGGGTCAAAGCCATAAAATGTGTGTAAATATTAAAAACCCATCAATTTAAAAACAAAAATAAATGCAATCGACCAAAATCCTTTACAGGTTCCCTTTAACAAATTATCCTGACTTTACCTTCAAGATTGTTTTTGGCATTGAAATTGTGAGCAAACGTTTAAACTTTGGCTTCATCATGCTTTCTTTGCTTAAGTGAGTTGAATCACAACTAAAAGCCTCTGCAACAATTTTATGACTAAAGAACCTGTACTCTTATCATATGTGGATCAAAAAGGTGGCTATCTTCATGTTGTAGATAAGCTGTGACAAATCATTTGACTTCTGAACTCTCTTCACTAGTTAATTATAGGGAGATTTATACCAAGATTATTAATATCAGCAGTTTTTGATGTACTGTAGATTGCGTAGTTGTACTAAACCCCATGGCATTTGTTGTGATGACAATGTCACAGCGCCTTTCATCATTTCAACATTTTCCCTCACTAAGGTGTTTTTTTTTAAAATAAAGGAAGCGTAAAAAAATATCTTTGTTTTTTGTTGAATTAAAGGATTTTTTACTCCCAAGCATGTAATTCAAAGAATTGGGGTCACATAAAAGTTGCATTTAAAAGTAGGACCCTTCTCCTGCTGTACACTGTTTTTCATTTTTTTATTGCATTGGTACATTTTCCCCATGTCAGTGCCCAGCTCCCCATGCCATTTTTTGACAGTCTCTAACCTGTTAGCCTTGTAAATGGCTAGAATCGATTTGCGGCCTATAGACTTTGGGCACATCCACTCATCCCTTACCTGTATTTGTTTTCACTTTTTAAAAATAACACTCCTGCTTAGAAAAATTACTACAAGATTCATGCTATTACCTTTTTTTTTAGCTAGAAAAGCCTTATGTGGTTTCCTCTGTAATTAATTTTTACTTTTCAACTGTGGTCTGCCTTTCTTAAATGTATAATTTACCAGTATATTAACCACTTCAAGACCAGGTGTTTAGACCCCCTTCCTGGCCAGGCCATTTTTCAGTGTTCAGCGCTGCGATACTTTGACTGACGTTTATTCCGTCATGCAACATAAAAATCCAGTGACATCAGTCTCCAACCCCTGAAGGAGCTCATACTCCAATGTTCCATCTACATATTAGTAGTGGTTTTGGAAGATGTCTATTAATATACCAGTATTGTGGATGAAGACCCACAATGAAAACCTAGATGCAAATAATATCTGAGTAAGGATTTGAAACCAAGACCCAGAACTGCAAGGCAAGTGTTCCAACCCCGTAGGCATCAGACTCCATGCTATGTCAGGTCCCAATAGAGTGCCCATACTAGTCATTAAGGTGTTGCTGAAAAGATAGCTTTAAGGGCAAGATGGTGGCTATGCATGCGCGACCAAACCCGGAAGTGTGCCGAAACACGTGCAACGGCCGTCGCACAGGAAGTGATGCAGCTAATTGGATCTAGCTCACCATATATAGAACGAGTCTGCCCTTGCTCCTTTGCTGATGGTCTTTCTCAGCTAGTTGTTCCTGTGCCTGCTCCTGCTTTGCTTCCTATGACCCAGCTTGTTTTTGCACTTTGCTATTTTGGATTGCTGCCTGCCCCTGACCTCGGCCTGTTTCTGGACTCTGCTTTTGCCTTTCGATTGTGTACCCTGCTGCCCGGCTGGCTCCGACTTCTGGCTCCCCTGACCTCGCTTCAGTCTCCCGTCTCTGCCTGGATACCATCCGCTCAGAGGACGTCTGGACTCATCCTGCACGGCACTCGTGATCCTCGCTGTCTGCCTGCTCCCAGTCCCTACTTCCAGGGGTAGAGAGACGCGAGCCGCAAGAGAAGCCTCCTCGCCTTCCGGTCTCTTACCAGGTACGTGACAATAGCAGAGCTTTGCCATGCATTCAGGGAAGGTCGTATTCCAGTAACAAACTAAAACTAAATAAGAGAGGCGCACAGAGGAGGCTATTCTGAGCAATATTTAGAATAGCAGACACGTTGTGTTTGCTCTTTGGCATGACTTTTAAATGTCAAAGTTAAAAATGGGGTATAGGTTTACCTTAATAGAGCTGGATCAAGGTTTTGGGGTAATGGAAACAAGGATGTTCAGGGCTGTCTGGCAGAAAGCCCTACAAAAAACGATGCTCTTTGCACTGATCTCATCCTTAAGTTGTTCTTTACTACATTGTTTCCCCAAATTCTTCCACTATTTTTTCTGTATACTTTTTCATTTTTTGTTAGAGACAGTATAAAATTATCCCATGTTCAAAAAACAAATTCATAGACAACGTCATCTAACCCACCTGTTGATTATTTAAATGGACACCGTTAGAGAGGTAAAGTTGTATACTCCCAATACACAGGCTATCTATTGATATATTTGGTCTAAAACAAGTTGATATGGACAACATCTGGTAAGGGTAGCTTAATGTGGACCTTGCACTAAAATTGTAGGGTGGCATATACATCCTTTGGGTAATGGTGATCCTTGGGGGATGCTGAGTAGCCAAAATCCCACAAGTAGATGCAGCTGCACTGTGGTGTAGTGTCATCTAACAAGATTTTGGCATTCCTGAAGGGGAGCCAGGGAACAGGTAAGTATCTGAACTAATATGTTTCTCCCACCACAGGTTTTATTTTTTTCTTTCTTTTGCATTTAATGGGGTAGGGGGCACTTAATAATTCAGTGGACCTTGTATTGAGTGTAAGATCCTCCTTAAGGCAGACCTTCACCCTGAAAAGCTTTGCGGCATTGCTCATAACTTTTTTCCTCCCCATTTTTAAATTTACTTTTGTTCTTTTCTCTGTGTGGTGCTGCCATTCTGGCCTAGGCAAGATTAATGTTTCATTCTCCTTCTGCAGCCTCATGGGATACCAATTTACATATCCCCAGGAGGCTGTTGGAAGAAAGTCCTTTTCATTCCTGTAAATAGACCCAGAGCTAACTTTCTTTTCCTGGTTCTTTATACAGTCCCCAGATCTTGTGCATGCATCTCTTTTAAATATTCATTATTCATTTATTATTGCTAATATGTGATGCACAAACTACTGAAAACTGTCCAGAAAGGAAAAGATTGGTCACATTACAACATTCATAATAAAGTATCTAGTGAGGCATAGCAGTTATGGAGATTTTAAGGTTTATGTCTTTCATGTAGAATTCTGTGGTCCAGTGAGAAATAACAGCCCCATGTATATCAGTTCAGTGACTGACCAATTAACATTATTTCCCATAGTCCTTCACTTCTCCACTGAAGGCATCACTAACGATGGAGTAGGTTATAATTCTATGGAATATTCCACACCTTTAGAGACATCCACAGTGCTGTTGACATCTCTATATGTTTTCAGATAAGTAGATAAAGATACTTTTTTCATTGCTGTCAGGTGGCCAGTGGAGAGGGGAGTAGCAATAAAACCTTGGTGGGTTACGGGAAGTAGGAATCATCACATGGGTGCTTAGGGCCTGGTCATTACCATTGGCTATGGACAAACATTTAGGATATATAGTAATATATATATATA
>NW_017306554.1:16491-49581 GCF_000935625.1 Nanorana parkeri
TTTTTTATTTTTTGGCATTTTTTATCTTAAAATTGCTTATTTTTTTATAATTATTTTCTGATTTTTTTCTTGTTATTTTTTACTTTTTTAATCACCTTTTAATTTTTTTATTTAATTATTATTTCTTATTTTGTACTAATTTGTTTATATGTATTTTAATAATTTTTTTAATTAAATTTTTTCACTTAACTTTATTGCTATCACACAGGCGCTAACAACCCCTTTGTGATAGCATTTGGAGGTGACAGGTTCTCTTTTATGACCCTGTCACCTCCAGGACACGAGTTCTAGCACAGGACTGTGCTGGAACTCCGGTGACAGCAGAGAGGGGAAGAGCACTGCTCTCCCCTCTCGCTGTATACAAGGAGCGGCAGGGTTTTTTTAACCATGCCACTCTGCTCACCACAACAGCGAGGGGACAGACGAACAAGTGGCTTCACACAACATTTAGCCTTGCTTTCCAATAGCAGGGCTAAATGTAGAAAATAACTTGCCGCCCGGCGCCCGAAACTGCATGTTCCGGGCGACGTGGGATTCAACATTGCTAACACCCCTCCGCTGCCTGCCGCCCTGAGGAATGGCCTTGTGGGGAATGTGCTCTCATTTTAGTTATAAATGTCCAAAGACCTGTAGCACACCTTACCGGACTTCCCATAAGAAGAAATGGGTGCTCGCAATGACTACGAATGGCGCCGCATCAAGTAAAATCGTTGTGAAGAGATGTCACTAGCACTCCAAATATGACAGAATACGTCAAAGTTTTAGTGAATCTTCGTTTTTATTTTTAGAAGTCACTCAAAGTGGAATCAAGCGCTTTCGGGGCTGCACAGGGTCCCCTTCATCAGGCTTAAAGTGAACGGTTCACTTTAAGGCTGATGAAGGGGACCCTGTGCGGCCCCGAAAGTGCTTGATTCCACTTTGAGTGACTTCTAAAAATAAAAACGAAGATTCACTAAAACTTTGACTTATTGTCATATTAGGAGTGCTGGTGACATCTCTTCACAACTCATTTTAGTTATACCCCTTAAATGGTTTTCTATGCCTAATTAACCAAATAATATTTCCTAGTTAGTATATGCTTTTTGTGAGTGCAAGTTTACAATTGTTCCAAGAAAAGCTGGCAACGACATTACAAGACCTTCTGACATCTCAGTCTCATTAATTACATTAATTAATGGTATCTGTGCAGTTCTTCTTGCATAATATTTTTTTAATCTTCAATTGTGGTAGAGCAACACAGTATATGTCTTTAAAAATCTTAGTTTTATGTATTTTGACTGCAGTTAAAATATAATTTTAGTGATCATTATTTGTGTATTTGTAGGTCTTTGATCCTTTTTGGAATAACATGCAGAGATTTAGAGTTTGCGAACTGGTTGCTTGGAAGCCAGCTTTAAGTGGAGATAAATCCTCCTATCCTTTACAGCTAATAAAAGTGCCATCTTAGCCTCTATTTAGTAGTTGCCACAGTGCTACATTCAGTGGGAGCCGAACATCATATATAATACTAGTATTTCTACTGGTGCCCAGTCATTGGGCAAGTGCCTGTCGATGCGGATTGGTTGTTTTTTTCTTTCAGCGGGCATTGTTCACTGTGATTTATGAGGATGTACATCACTGGCGATGTGAATGATGATGGGTTTGCAGCATGGGACTGCTTTTTTTTCCTTTTCTTTAATAAAGGATTTGTCAAATGTCTGAATGATTTACTGTATCTTTTTTGTGTGTAAATGAGTAGGGATACTATGTATCTCTTACTCATTCACATGGGGGACTCCCAGATTTCAATTAGCACGCAGACCCCCACAACCACTGGGCCAGGGTTGTGAAGAAGAGGCCATTATAATCAACATGGGGACAAAGTGCTTTTTCAGGGTAATCCCACTGTAAAGGCACCCCCCCTAGGTTGAGGTTATTTGGTCTGGTATGGTTCAGGAGGAAAGGGGGACATCTCACCCCCTTTTCCGGCCTGCAAGTTTATGTGACTCCATGTGGCAAGCGGTAGGTCACCAATATGTGAGAGTAGCACTCTTTCTCACCCTGCAAGTGGATATTCCAGCTTGTTGGACAATAATCTAAGGCAATCAGACTAAGAGAGATCATCACTGGGGTTGATTTAATGCTGCAGTTATCCCATTACACACACAAACAATGATTGCCACCACGTGCTTTTTTTTATGGAAACACACTCCGTTCCCAGCAAATGCTGTGACAATTCTGACCATTGTCACAGCATTATCACTGACAATCAAAGCAATGCCTTTGATGCTCGCTGTCACTCCAGACAGGAATATAACAGGTTTTATATTATGGTAGAGATTCTTTAAAGTCTTATTTAAAGCATGAAGATGAACATAACCATATCAAAACAACTTTTAATTAAGGGAAAGAAAAATGGTGCAAAACATATTTACAGAAAATATATTACAACAGGGAAGAGACAATTATACAAAAAAACAAAAAATTATTAAGAGTGAAGGTACTTAACCAATTCTTGGGTTCTTTGGGTTTCATCAGAGCATAACAATGGAGCATAACATAGATCCTAGATTGACTCTCTAGAAATAAGACTCTTGACAGATGTTCTTTGCTTCATGGTAAAAGAGAGCTCCAGCTGCATTGTGCAGCATCATTTTGTTGGGCGTCACTGAGCCATCCCCCAACCAATCAGGGGGGGCTGAAGGGATTTATGATATTTCAAATGGCCCTCCCACAATGTTAGTTTTCTAAATGCAATCATTTATTTTATTTTACCACATGCTACAGTTTGATAACCCACAGATTCTTGAGCGGCATAAAATTGCTATTTGATAGAAACCAAGCTTGATAGACATCTAACATATGGCTTCCTCAGAGGAGGTGTGTGCCATTAGTCATGTATTTTTCTAATACATTTACATATATACAGTATATTTGTTATTAATGTAGCTACCCAGGTCAAAAGTTATTATGTGAATTTTGGAAACTGGATATGCTATCAGGGTGCTTGCAGGTAATCAATGTGGATTGTCCGTAAAAAGCTTTACATCATCAATTATGACCTATGCTAGAGGTTCCTTCAATTGATGAGTTATTAGTGTTCTGGCTTGCCAGACCTTACTAATATCTATTATGATGGCCAATAGGGGGTTTAATAGAAGCTCTTCTGAAGTTTCCAGACTATGTATTACTCACTGTAAATGTTTTTTGCTCAAGATGTCTGTAGGCTGGGGCTGTTTGCTGTGGCGGGGGGTGTATGGAATGTGCCAATTTTCTGCTGACCCTAACAAAAAGATGTGCATCTAATCATTTTGTAGACTGGTTAATTTTTATACAATATAGGTGCCACAGTGTTTCCTGACTCAGTTTTCGGTCGCTCAAACCTCATTACTGTTACATCCCACATCAACCTTTTTTGTGTGTGTGGGGATTCCCCTTTAAAATGTATACCAGAGCTGAAGGGCCTACTATGAATTTTGGTGGTGGTCTAATTCATTTTTATTAAGAGAGTGGGGGGCCCCCATAAAATCTATGGCAGACCCTCATCTAGGATAAGGGTCTGCTATAGATGAAGAAAATCCACAGCTGCTTTGTTTACAAACAGAGCGAAGCATCAGGGAGCTGTCAATTACAACTTTAACTGCATTTTCTTTGTAAATGTCAGTTTTGCTGTAGTAGGTTGTAAACATCATACTGTGCCACTTTACTGGCAGGTTCAGCCAAATGAAATCTTTTTTAATACTTTTTTTTTGCTTTGGTACATGTTCTTTGGTACTGCCCAGCTCCCCATGTCCTTTGTTAATCCCTTTGCCTATTAACCTAGAAAATGGACGTTAATGATTTATAAGATTTGGCTTCCATTGACTTTAATGGGGTTAAATATTCAGCACCTGAGCTTAAGTAAGGTTGGCCAAACCCAAAATGGGTAGATGAATATAAAAAAATTCTGCGCTATGGAAGCTGTCTCAAAGTGATAAATGTAAATATAAAAGATGAAAATACTTCCATATTGAAAGAGGCATAACAATCCCGGATCGCAATCAAAGTGAACGTTTGCTCCTCCACTCGCAATAGGAACTTCCACCTCCACTCTGTGCTTCTTCACTACTTCACTAGAAAGCTTCCGGTTAAGGTGTGGTCATTTAAAAAACGTATCCGTTCCCAAGAGAGGTTAATAAACACATAGTGTAGTATGCCAAAAACAGGTTTTTATTTAAAAAAACTTTTAAAAACACTTACAAGATTCCCAGAAACAATAGCTTTTTAAAAAAATATTCCAATCCGTCATGAACAAGCCAGTCGAATAATCATACAATTAAAATCCTTCCAACTTAGCGTGTCCCAACCCCAGTGCGTGTACACTTCTTTCGACGCGTTTCGTACAAAGACTTTTTCAAGAAAGTGCAGACGTACTGAGGTAACTTGTTACTTTCCTTATATCTCTCCCAAACAGGAAACTGTCATATGTGACAGGAAGTCTATGTCCATGTGATAGGAAGTCTAGACCCATAGCAATTGTAATAATAAAAGTGGCCACCAGAGGCCACTCATGTAACAGGAAGTCTACATCCATAGGAAATGTAATAGTCAAACTGGCCACTAGATGTCATTCATGTGACAGGAAGTCTATATCCAAAACCATTGTAATAATAAAAGTGGCCACCAGAGGCCACTCATGTAACAGGAAGTCTACATCCATAGGAAATGTAATAGTCAAACTGGCCACTAGATGTCATTCATGTGACAGGAAGTCTATATCCAAAACCATTGTAATAATAAAAGTGGCCACCAGAGGTCACTCATGACAGGAAGTCCACATCCTTAGCCATTGTAATAATAAAAGTGGCCACTGGAGGTCACTCACATGACAGGAAGTGTATATCCATAGCAATTATAATAATAGAAAGAGGCCACCAGAGGTCACTCAAAATTAGGGTTGCACAGATACCAAGTACAGTACTCGGTACAAGTACGAGTACATGTACCGATACTTTTGAGCTCCAAGACTACACTAGAGAAAAATTCAAAAGTTAGGAGGCAGCTGTCATTTGTAAGGAGCACACGGAGCTCCTGGGATTTGTACATCTCTGTTTTAATGTACGATTTTGTTTTTATACATATAAATAAAGGGATGCACAGATACCAGTTTTGCGAGTATGAGTACTGGTACTTGCCAAGTACTTACAAGTACGAGTACTGATACATTTTTGTTTATTGTCATGTGACAGTTTTTCTAAAACAATACAGACTAATGATTTCAGGACAGTGGTGGAGCGCCAGAGCCCGGTCCCAGCTGCAACCGCTGCAACCCTGGTAGTTCTCATGAAAATGCCAAGTATCTGCACTGGTACTCGAAAAGTATCTGTGCATCCCTACTCAAAATTCAAAATCCTATACAACTCATTCGCAATTTAAAATCCAGTACTACCTGTAATAATCAACACCATTTTTAAAAAGCCTATCTAATAGAAGGTCATCATAATAGTCATAACATTAATGAAATAATACTTATTCATTCCCTAAAGGGAATAAATAAAAAAATATTTAAAATCCATAATTAATAAACAGTCATAATATTATTCATTAGCCAAAAAACTGTTTAAATCCAGCTCTATATTTAATCCCCCTGGCTGCATAGTCTCCAAAACATAAATCCACTTTGTTTCGTTTTGTGAAATCTTTCTAATCAAATTGCACCCTCTCCAGTATCGAGACACTCTATCTATGCCTATTAATTTAAGGTCACAAGGGTCCTTTCCATGAAATAGCTTAAAACGTCTCGAGAGGCTGTGTTTCTTAAAACCATTTTTGTATATTTTTAATATGTTCCCCGATTCTCACCTTAAGTTGTCTCTTGGTCCTTCCAATATATTGAAATAAATTCCTTAATTTTAAATGACCTTCCATTCACATATGAATTAAAATGGGTGGTCTTAGATCTGATATTCGTGGTCCTTCAACACACAGCTACGGCATGGATAGAAGCCTACCCCTCCAAAGAAAGTAACCAATATCTTAGGAGGGTCTATTACGTTAATGGCTACCTTATCTCTCAATGTAGGAGCTTTCCGGTAAAGGACAGTAGGTTTATCTGGTAGGAGATGGCCCAAAATCTTATTCCTCTTAAGAGTATTCCAATGATTAGAAACAATCCTCTCCACTTCCCTGCATTGGACATTGTAATCTGTAATAAATGATAAACAAACCCAAAATGGGCTTTGTGGAAAAGGAAATGTACAGCACAGAATACAGAATGAGACAGTTTGGAATAAGTAATGTACAGTATAGTGTACTGAATGAGGGAGTGTGGAAAACAAAATATATATAGCACAATGTACAGAATTGGGCAGTGGAAAAGGGAATGTACAGCACAGCATACAGAATAAAGTGGTGTGGTAGGAAATGTATAGCTCACCGACTACAGAATTAGGTAAATACAAAGCATCCCAGATTCCAAAAGATTGTTAAAGTTTAACACCATGCATGGTAATGTACTGTATAACTGCATTGCCATGCATTTAATTTGTACTCCAATGCAGATATACAGTGTACACCACAATGCACAGATGTAAATGATCTATGTATTGGAGTGCACTGTTTTTTTAAATTTAGTAAATTTGTGTGCATTGAGGTGTGTTCACAGTCCATTCAAATTTAATAGGCTGCCTAGCACAATGACCCACAACATACAAAAATGTATTAAAGTACAGATGTGTGTTTTAAATGTATCCTTTTATGCAACAAACATTTAAAGTAGTATTACATTCTCAAACTTTTTTCAATAATGAATCCAGATAAAACAAATATACATTGCCCAACAAAGTATTTCTTCACAATTTTTCCCAAGCAGTTACAGTCATTGTGTTTCTAAACAGCTGCTCCCAGCTCTCTCAGCTCGGATTCCCAGAACTTCCTGTCCAGTACAAGATCACAAGGGACAGCAAAGACTCCAGCAGATGTCCCCCTGCTAGCTAGGAAAAGGCAAGGGAATGGAAAGGCTTGCCTTGCCCTGCCTGTGTGTTTGTAAAGACACATACAGCTTACTAGCACACACAAGGGTGGTTTCATAGGACCCTGCAAGGGAAAGGAGACACCCTTAAACAGGATTCTTCAGGGTCCTTGTAACTGAGGGTGTGGCATCTTTACCTAGGTACTTTGCGGTAAATGGTGCCCCCCTTTATCATAACAGAAAGTTGGAACTGGGGATGAGATTCTGATTTGCTTCTACACTACTATGGATTTGCAGTGAATCCCCTGGGTGAATTAAAAAAAAAGCATAATACACTGCATGGCCTTTAAACTAAGGTTTAGAAGGGCCAATAAATAGGCTTTTAGATTAGCCAGTCTCCTCGCTTTTAAGGGAAGCACAGAGCAGCCAAAGCTGTCAGTGTTTTAGAAGATGTAAAGGGAAAGATTAGGGTGAGTTTGGAATCTGTACTTTAAAGTGACACTAAACTCAAGAGTTAAATATTAAAAATGCATGCAGGTACCTTTAACTTTTAACAAAAATTTAGCGTATTTGTGTATCACTCGGCTGTGGATCCTCAAATCATCCATGAATTCATGCTGACATTGGAGGGCGCCTACTTCCCCATGGTCCCTGTGTGTGTTATAAAGTAGACACCGATCCAAGCTCGTTTTCATGATGGACTATAGAATTCAATAGAAATGTAAACTAAACGTGAGATTGTAGTCCATCACGGGAGCGAGCTTGGAGCAGTGGCTACCTTACAACACACACAGGGACCATGGGGAACAAAAGTAACCACAAAACAGGGGATTCTCTCTTGGGATCCAAACTATAAAGCACACCGCTCTGATGGGGATAAGATAGGTCTGTCTACCGTATCCGTGACCGGTGCTGCATATCAAAGAACTGGGAGGGTTGGCTAAAAAGGTTAGCCAAACCAAGAGGTCACTCTACGGAACGGGACACGCCAAAGTAAATATCAAAATGTTTATTATACAAAAATATATTGATTCTTCAAAAATAGTACAAGGAAATCACCGTCTATCACCAATTGGATTTAAAATACATAAATTGTCTGCAGACTAAAAAGACAAACATAAAGTGGTAGCCATTGGATGATTCAAATAAATTCAATCATTGTGCGCAAAAACACAATGGGACTCCGTGAATCCGAACCATGAAAAATATAATGGATTCCCTCATGAGTAAGGGAATCGTTTTGTAGGGCATATTCAGGGCAAAGTAGGTTCTCAAAGGAACACTCCCAGGTTGAATTCGTTGTTAAGTCCCCGTGGTGTCATCGTATCTAATCTAAAGATCCACATTTTCTCCTTTTGTAACAGGATCCTATCGAAGTCCCCTCTCCGGGGTGAGAGGTTCAGGGCATATATTGCTTTAACCTTGAGACCTTCAGGTGATCCATTGTGGGCTTCTGTGAAATGTATTGCCAGGGGGCTTTCACAGTCTTTTTTTCTTTATATCCCTAATATGTTAATTGATACGGATCCGCATTTGACGCTTGGTTTTGCCCACATAAAACTTGTGGCAAGGGCATTCCAGTTGATAGATGATCTTATTAGTGCCACAATTTACAAATTGGGTGATGTTATATATTTTATTACGTTCAGCATTTTCAAAGATTTTGGTCTTGTCTACATATGGGCACATAGAACATTTGCCACATGGGAACATACCCGCTGGTTTGTTACTGTTTAAGAAAGTGGATTTTGAAGAGTTGGGTTTGTATTCGGAGTGAACTAATACGTCCCTCAGATTTTGGGCTCGGCGGGCTGTAAGGAGGGGTCTGGGGCCCACGATTTCTGATAGTGTGAGACACAAACTAAAGATATGCCAATGTTTTGATAGGATTCCTCTGAGTCTTTTCCATCCCGAGCCATATTTAGTAATTATCCTTACATGATCAGTTCTTTGAGGGGGAGGGGGGATCTCACTGTTACTACTACTACTGCTGGGGGGTTCTTCCTTGCCCCAGAGGAGCTGGGTTCTAGTTTTTTCTTTTACTTTAGTTCTACTTTTCTTAAGTGTTTTGTGGGAGTACCCTCGTTCCCTAAATATATAGGGCTTTTGATTAATTAATATAGTCAATCTCTTTACTGCAATTCCGTTTTATTCGTAGAAATTGTTCCTTGGGTATTTCCTTTTTTTTTGGGGGGGACGGATGATGGCTTTCTGCATGTAGCAAGGTGTTAGCTGCAGTTTCTTTACAGAATGTTTTAGTTGTAATCCTGCTATTTTCCACCTTTTAGTAGGAGATCCAAAAAAGGGAGTTCGATATGGCTAAAAGTATACGTTAATTTTAAATTTCTATCATTTTGGTTCAATTCTGCTACAAACGTTTTTAGGGAGTCTTCACCACCGTTTCACACTACCAGAATGTCATCAATGTACCTGAACCATGTTTTAGCATGGCTCAGGTACAAGGTTTTACAGTAGACCTCTTGCAGTTCCCAAAAGCCTAAGTGTAGGCATGCGTAGGACTGGGCCCATGGGGCTCCCGTCGAGGTGCCTCTAATTTGTTTGTAAAAGGCTCCTGAGAACTGGAAATAATTATTATTTAGAGCGAACTCAAGTAGCTCTATCAAAAACTCATTTTGTGCCCCCATTTCTGGGTAGTGGGCATTAAGAAAATAGTCCACTGCTTTTATGCCCCAACTATGGGGGATTGAGGTGTAGAGCGATTCTACATCTATCCCTACCAGGATCGAGTCTTGATGTACCTCTAAGTTGTCTATTTTTCTTAGGACATCTCCAGTGTCCTGGATGTAGGAGGACATTTGTTGGACCATATCTTTCAAAAGTGAGTCTTTCGAGGGGCCCTCCTACTGCCGAGACGATGGGTCGTCCTGGGGGGATACTACTGTTTTTATGTACCTTGGGGATAAAAGTAGCCACCCTCCAGAAGGAAGGACAGTGTCGGCAACAATTCACAGATGATTTGAAGATCTACAGTCAAGTTATATACAAATAAGCTACATCTTTGTTACTAGTTAGGGTGCGTAAATACATTTGTAAGATTTATCTCCTGAATTTAGTATCACTTTTTAATTCTGATTGCTAGCTCTTTAGTCAATTAACTCCCTTGCTGCTCCTTTTTAATTTTTTTTATTATTTTGTCTTAGTTGTATTTTGTGGTTGATTTAAACTCAGCAGTCGCTTTTAACTGCTGTCTTGTCCATTACAAACTTTTTTTATTTTTGCTGCAAGGCTTCCCTTAAAGGAAGTGGCTTTTGCTTGTAGGGGTGTTATTTGTGGGTTTTAGTTTATTTAGGCGTAGTTTGGTTTTTATTGTATGTTGAGAAGGCCTTTTTAGGTTGTTTTTAGTGTTTAGATTTTTATTTTATTTTGCTACAGCCATGTTTATGTTTGGGTGCTAAAAGCATTTACTTGATGCTGATGATCTGTTCTTTAAGCTACCTTTTGTTTACAGCATGTTGCTGCAACTTTTAAAAGAATTAGTTCATGAACAGTGTGCACCTAAACCAACTAAAATTACATCACTCATTCACCGCATTTTCTTATCCTCATAGTGAAAATAAAAGTTAGGCAAACACCATTAGGCATTTTATCTCTGATGAAAACTGTACTGCAGTTGGCCAATTTTATACAGCTGTATTCTCTGCAGTATCCTAGTTTTTTTTGTAAAACACATGCCTGTGCTATTTGTCTCTAGTATGGGCCTAGCCTTGTTCATTAAAATTGTTTTGCTGCTGGCCAAATTTACACTGTTGTATCTTCTGTGGTCTCTTTATTATTAATGAGAGTTTGGTAGAATTTGGCCAGCAGGATAGTTTTACATCAGCGAGAACATGGACAGCCTCAGTGGACTGCTGACCAATTTATATCTGTTGGTCGAAGCAGAAAAAAGCATTTTTTAAAAACTGAATTTAATCAGTTTGGAGTGTTGCTGTTGTAAAAGAAAACATCAGTTCTACATCCAAATATACATCCAACCCACTGCAAGGGTTGAGATTTTATTTGCAAAGAGTTCTCCTTTAAGATCAACCAAATGAAGAATTCTTCCTTTGATCAACCTGTAGTCTACATATATATTTCTCTCTAACTCTGTCAGTCTGACGCTCTAAACACATGACTTTGGAGCAGAAAAAATTACAGTCAGGTATGTTTACTCATGCTTAAAAGGCGAGCTTTAAACTGGTCTATGCAGCTTTTAACCAAACATTGAGTTACATAGTTTACTGGTCATGAGACTTTTTTTGCTTCACTGTTACACACAAGGTTATTTATGTGGTTGTAAATCTGAATATGCCTTAAACGTGTCTGTACTTTGTTTTAGTTTTTTACCTGCTATATTTAGTGTAGGGATGTCCAGATACCAGTTGAGATACCAGTGCCGATACTTGGCATTTTCATGAGAACTACCAGGGTTGGAGCGGTTCCAGCTGGGACCTAGCTCTGGCACTCGACCACTGTCCTCCTGAAATCATTAGTCTGTATTGTTTTAGAAAAACTGTCACATGACAATAAACAAAAATGTATCAGTACTTGCATCTCTGAGTACTTGGGCAAGTATCAGTACTTGTACTTGGAAAAATGGTATCGGTGCATCACTTATATATATTTATTAAAAAAAAATAATGCATTAAAATGGGGATGTACAAATCCCAGAAACTCCTTACAAATGACAGCTGCCTCCTAACTTTTGAATTTTTCTTTGGTCTAGTCCTGGAGCTGGAAAAGTATCTGTACATGTACCGAGTACAGTACTTTTTACCTGAACATCCCTAATTTCGTGTGTTTTTAAAGTTAAAATTAATTGCTTTAGAGCCCTTTTAGCTGTCTAATGAAGATGCTCCCTTTAATCTCCCAGTTTCACTAAAACTGGGAGCTTTCATTTCACATTTCACAATATCCAATATGTGAAAGCATACACTTTTTGGTTGAACATTTGCTACACGGCACACTTCTGTCAGTCCCAGAACTACATTGTTTTCAAACTCACTGTTGCACTTAGACGTAGCGCAACAAAATAGCATTTACCATTACACAGGTGTCAGAATCACATATTGTTGCAGCTTATCTAACTAGTGTCACAGTCTTCTTAGCATAATTTTTTTTAAGGTAGTTTGTAAAAAGCAAATATTGCCCTGTCATCGTGTACACATATTCCTGGGTGTGTTTTAAGGGCTGACGGGCAGAGTTATATCCTCCAAATGCTCTATACATTGTGATCTCTCTCTCTCTCTCTCTCTCTCTCTCTCTCTCTAGCAACCACAGATGGGCAAATCAAGCAAGAAGGGGTCACAGACCCCCCGCCGCATCACCACTCCAGCGCCTAAATCAGGTATCGGTGCCTTTTTCAAGGCCTCCGGCCTACCTACTTCAAGCTCCCAAGCAGAACACGAGGCCCGGGACCCGATGGACTCTGATGCCTTCTCCCCCCAACAGGACATGGCTCGCGCTGACTCAGACTCCGTTAATGGGGATGACACCAGTGCTCCCCCAGAGGAAGACTCATTCCACCATTACTTCTCCTAATTGCTGACAAAGGCGGGATTGAAGGGCATGTTCTCCCATCTGGAGGCCTCTCATCGCCAGGACATGTTGATCTGCGGGAGGGTCTGGCCGGCTTTCACCAACGACTGGAGGAGGTTGAATCAACTACCACCTCTTTGTCCACGGCTGTTAAGCAGCTTCAGGACGCTGTTGGTTCACAACACTGCCTTCTCTAGGCTTTATGTCTTCAATTGGATGATCAAGAGGATCGACACCGACGCATCAATATTAGACTGTGGGGTATCCCTGAGGCAACAGGTATGTCTGATCTTTAAACCTACGGTCCTGGGCATCTTTAATCAGCTCCTTGGGAACCCCCTACTCATCATATTGAACTTGATAGGGTTCATGGAGTGCCTGGCTTCTGCAACCCTAACTTGCAACAACCTATAGATGTTCTGTGGAGGGTGCACTTTTATCAGCACAAGGAAGACATATTGGCCAAGGCCAGGGATAGAGGTCCTATTGAATTTGATGCTGCTCAAATCATGCTATTTCCTGACCTCTCCCGTGGACCTTGGCCCGCCACAGAGCCATTTGCCCCCTACGCTACATGAGGAGTTTATTCCATATCGCTGGGGGTACCCCTTTCAATTGGTGGCCCGAAAGGATGTCAAGTCGCACTTTCTTCACTCCCCTGAGGATCTACTGGGATTCCTGCAAGCTCTGCAACTCTCACCTGTGACTCTGGATGTTTAGCCTGATCTTCCCGCCTGGGTGCAGCCTCCCACAACACCATCTTGGCAACCAGCATTGCCGCAGAGGACATATTGCCGTGATCGCTTAAACTCCTCTCTACCTTCTCAGTGGTTTTGAATGGCATTACAGTTTCTGTGGACCACCATATGTTATGCACAAGGACACTGCACCCCACGCCTGCACCCTTGGAGATCTCACCTGCACTTTTTCTGTTTTCCTAGTCCTCTCTCTTTGCTTTAACTCTTCAACCAGTTGGAGTATTTTCATCATTGGAGGGAGGATTTTACATCTCCCTCTTGGGGGTGGGGGATTGCTTTCTATATTATGTGAATTGAGTATGGTCCACTTGACTGTCTATAAGTGCTGCAGTATTGCATTTTCTGATTTGCTGCTTTAGTACCTTTCAGTGCGCTGCATGCCTTTCTGATTGGTGGATGGAGTAGTGGAGCTTTTGCTGTAGGGAATATGTCCCTATGGGTGTTACAAACCGATACCTCTTTATTACCTGAAATACATGGGTTTGCTTTTAGTATACTGTTATTTGGGTCTAGCCTTTCTCACTACAAGTAATAGTTTTGGGCTTGATTGTCTCCTTCTTATGTATGTTTTATTCCTGTCTGAGAGTGTTCCCTGCCATGCAAAGTTTTTATCTATACATCTTATTCTCTGGTTGTTTCCAGGCGTTTGCGTAGTGAATGCTCTGAGAAACTATTCACCCCTATATAGGCCTTTCCCCACCTGTAGCAAGGCATTTGGGAAGTTTTAGGACATTGTAGTCCCTACTTTTAGTTTATGTCACTTTTTGTGTGCTATCTGTCACTGGCTTTCTAGGTTCTTATTTTTCTTGTTTTTTTTTTTCTCTCTGACCTCCTCCTACTTTTTCCTTTTTTTTTCCTGTGCCTCTACTTTCTGTCCCTCTTCCCTGTTCTGGGGGAGAGGGGGTGTCCCTTGTTGTTGAATGTCAGGGGTCTGAATTATCTGCAGAAACGTTCTCAGGTTTTGTTTAATATGCAAAAATCCCACAGCCATACTCTGTACCTGCAGGAATTTATTTTTTCTAGCATAAATCTCCAAAATTGTCTTTTAGATATTTTTCCGCGTTGGATTCTCAGCTCTGATCCTTGTTGTCAGGTCAAGGGAGTAGCAACAGGCTTCCATTCTTCTTTGACATGTGAGATACTTGCCGAAAGGGTTGACACTGATGGGAGGTACATTTTTGTGAAATGCTCCATTTTTCATAAAGTATTTGCTTTCGTATCTCCCCAATCATGGCCAGATTCCTTTATTATTGAATGTGTTATGCCACCTGGCAGATTTCGCAGAGGGGGTACTGATTTTGGTAGGGGATTTGAACTTGGTGTTAGATCCTAGTCTGGATACTACATCTAGTTGAAGAAACATTTTCATGCCTTGCAGTTAGTTGATATTTGGCGTATTCAACACCCTCGTGAAGGGGACTATACGTGCTTCTCTGGTCCTCATTCTTATAGTAGAATTTATATTTTTCTCACCTCGCATCATACTTCCTCTTGGTCCCCCCAAGCTGTCATTGGCTCCCGAATCTGGTCTGATCATTCTCCTATTTGCCTATCTCTTCGGATCCCTGGAGCCATCAATTTCATGTGGAAATTGAATGAAAATCTACTGGATACTCTCAGTCAGGGGGTTACTGTCGGGGGGTTTTCATTAAGCATGGGTCTCGTTGCAAAAGGGAACAGATGCTACTTTGTCTAAATTGTTGTCACAATTGACTGTCTTGGAAATGGCGCATAAGAAGGCCCCCTCACTTATTACAGGACCTGACTAGAGTTTGTACTGAAATCCAAAGGCTACTCGATACTAAATACATGTCATATAGAGATAGGATTAAGAGCATTTTTTTATGAACATGGGAACAAGAGTGGACGTTTGTTGGCTAGATCGACTGACTTAGAGCTGCAGACCTATGTTCCCATAATCTACTCGACCAGAGGGGGAAGTTGTCCATAGCTCTGAGCATATTGCTGCTGAATTTTGTTCTTTCTTCTCTTCCCTTCCCTTTATAATATTCCTCAGCTATATTCCGATCTGGCTCGACTGGATTGGGAGGATAGGTTGCGACAATACGGCCCTCCCTTCCTTGCCAAACTCAGCAAGGGAAGTTTTACAGGACACGTTTTGGGAACAGGAGGTTCTCCAGACGATCAGGGCTATACCTTCGGGTAAGAGCCCTGGTCTTGATGGACTTACTACTCAATTTTAGACATGTGTGATTCGTTTTGTACCGAATCAAAATTCTGAAGAATTTTCCGAAATTTGGACATTCAGACACATCCGAATTTCCGAATACCAACGCATCCAAATTTCCGATCCCATTTGAATTTCGGACATGTGACTTTTCTGGCCAATCAGATGTGTTTTTTCGGTTAAATGCATCAGAATGGGTCTGAATACGAATTTTTGTTACGGCAACATGGGAGCATTATACAGTATATACATATACTTCTAAAGCTGAGGCTCCTAGACCCAAGTTGCATTCAGGATCCAAATTTCCGAATTCGTATTAAAGCTGAGACTCCCGAATGCTATTCAGGTCTAGGAGCTTCAGCTTTATTATTAATATCTGTATAAGTATATGGTTTTCTGTGGTATTCGCAACAAATATTTGTGAACTCATCCGAAACTAATAAAAATTCGGATTTCGTCCAAATCTGAAACCCAAATTGAATTTCGGATCTGAATCCCGAATACGGAAATAACAAAATATCCGAACCTGAACCGAAGCGAATTTTTCCACAGCTTACATTTCTACTAAATGCTATAGACAGTTTTGAGACCTCTTGACCCCCCCTCTACTCCGTTCTTTTAATGCTATTGACCCCTCCTGTCCTGTTTCCCAAACAATCATTGGAGGCGCACATAGTAGTTTTGCCAAAGCCGGGAAGCACCCAACCCACTGCGATAACTATCGCCCAATCTCATTAAGCAATGTAGATGTTAAGGTGTACGTCAAAATATTGGCGAGATTGACTGCCCTCGTCCCTTCTTTGATTAATAGGCAACTGGTGGGATTTGTCCTGAGGCGTAGTGCTAAGGACAATACCAAGAAGACCATTACTTTAATTAACCTCCCAGGCGGTATGATTATTTATTTATTTTTTTCCTTTTTTTCTATCTTTTTTCTTTTTACTTTTAAAATTACCGCCGGTTCCGCCCCCTTGCGACGCAGACGCTTGCATGGGATGGAACCCGGAAGAAGGATGTCAGCATCGGCCGGAGGACACAGCGGGGATCGTGGACAAGGTAAGAGATGCTACGCTGTAATCCCAAGTGTGGCTTGGGGTTACCGCTTATGGTACTGAAAATTAACCCCGAGCCACACTCTGGAATACCGCCAAGGAGGTTAATTATGCACAATCCCTTGGAGTCCCACTCTGCCTTCCCCTGGTTGACGCTGAGAAAGCATTCGACTAAGTAAATTGGACCTTTCGTAGGAGTTCATTGCTTCTTACTGGATTCCCCCAAGAGTTTGTGGATAGAGTTATGGCCATTTATGTGGGGCCCTACGCTAGGGTCCGGGTCAATAGGTTGTTATCTTCCCCTTTTCAGATAGGGAATGGGACCAGACAGGGGTGCCCCCTGTCTCCACTGTTGTACATCTTAGTCACGGAACGTTTGCCAATGCGATCATGGGTAACAACTCCATACATGGTCTTAGGATTGGTTCTCAGGTATACAATATGGGGCGCTATGCAGACGATCTTCTGCTTTATTTATTACGTCCAGTAGTGGGCCTTCCGTCTTTGTTGCAGGAGTTTAGGTTTTTGTGCTTGCGCACGTCTTTCCCTTGTAAGTGGAAGACCGATTACATCACTTACCTGGGAATACATTTACCTCTTAGCTTGTCGAATCTCTATGCCCCTCTGTTGAGAGAAGTAGAAGACACCCTTTGCTCCTGGATGAATTTACATTGTACGTGGTTCGGCCAAATTGCGTTGTTCAAGATGCACCTGCTCCCGCGCTGCCTGTATCTGTTCCAGACCTATCCTGTGGCTCTCCCAGTTGCCTTTTTTCGCCATCTAAAATCGACTGTTGAAATATATATGGAGAGGGAAAAGGGCCCAGGCTGCGCAAGAGCATTCTAATACAGAAAAAGGATTGAGGGGGAGCTGCATTGCCAGACGTTGAGACTTATTATAGGGCAACACATCTGTCTCATGTAGTTGACTGGTTTACTGTGCAGGACCCAAGTTTGTGGGTTCTGCTTGAATGGGATATTTCCCCTATGCTGCCTATTCCCCTGTCTCCCTTGTCACTTACCTTTTTTCCTTCGCTCGGAGGGATTAGGAATCCATATTGCATATCTATGGTTTGTCCACCCCGAATGGCCCTTTGACACCTATTTTGTGTCACCCCTCTTTCCCTCAGGGGGGTGATGTGTCTGTCTTTTTGTGCTGGCAATTGCCTGAACCTTCGTTTGTTCACCAATGCCTTCATAATGGAACGATGAAACCTCTAACCCAGCTCTTCCATCCTAAAGTTCCTCCTAGCGGAGCATGACTGTCGTATCTTCAGTTGTGACATTTTGTGTTCGATTCTCTTTGGGAGACACCAACTTTACAGGTCTCTGAGCCTTTTTTGAACTACTGTTTGCCTCCCACGATACACCTGCCCATCTGGTTTCCCTGCTATATGGGTTCTTGCTTTCTGTCACCGATTTGGGGGCGTTATACTTTCTGTTGGCTTAGGAAAGAGAGTAGGGTTTGACTCTTACAGATGAGAATATAACTAAATGCTTTTGTCTTACTCATAAGCTCTGTATGGCCTACGCTGTTCAGGAACGTAATTTTAAACTTCTGACCAGATGGTACCAGTCCTCTGTTAGATTGCATTAGATTCATTCTGGGACTTCTGCCTCATGCTGGAGATGCCAATCTGAACCGGGCATGTTGGCCCATATTTGGTGCAGCTACCCTCTCATTCAACCCTTTTGGCAAATGGTCTCTGACATTTATTTTAAGGTTGCCACTAAATCTATCACCTCAGATGGCTTTATTGTCCATCTTTCCGGGCTCCATTTTTGAGGTGAAGAAATCTCTCCTTCGCTTTTTCTCCTTCTCCTAATTTTCCTCCCCTCTCCCCATTTTTCTTAATTTTTCTTTATGTTCCCCTTTGGGTTTGTTATCTGGACTTTTTGGTTCCCAATTCATCTCTCCTCCCTTTTCTTTCTCTTGGTCTATTTTTTGTTTTCGTTTCTCTCTTGACCTCTGCAGTTTTTCTGTCTGTTTTTCTTCTTTTTTGGACTCTTCTCTAGTGTATTCATTCTGTAAAGACATCTGTTGATTTTGGTTGGGTTTTGAGGGCCTACAATTTCCATGGGTACACTTGGGTGCTTTTTTCTAGCCCCTGGTTCCACACCATTGATTGATATCAGTATAGGTTAATGTACTGATTTGTCATTCTGGGGTTTCTCTCATGTCTGTACTGGTTGGGCATGGGTCCCGGGTGTTAGTGTTTGAAAGAGTGCATTTTTCTACTCCAATGATGTTGTGTTTTTTATGTCTGATACTCAATAAAGTTATATTCTGTAAAAAAATAAAGCTACAGTTTGTAAAGGAAATAGTTGAGTGACTGACAAAGCCCTTCTCTAATTCCCCCCTCCCAGGTGCAGAGCAGCCAGTTTTCTGCATCTTCTGTTAATGCTTTTGTAAAGGTGCCACACAATATTTCCACAGCTGGATGTCAGCTGCCAAATATCTTATGTTTGCTGCATGGTGAACCTTTCTTTCCTGTCTGAAAGTTTGCAGCCTATTGCAGTGCTCTGGCATTGTGAATGTGACACATAATGTTACCACAGCTGGACCTCAGCTGCCAAATGTTTTAGGTTTTTGGCAGGGAAAATCCTGTATTGCAGCTTGAAGTTTGAAGGCTATTTTGGTGCTTATGCACTAAAAAATATTTGTGGCATTTGTGTTTCAGATTATATATACTAATGTTTATTTCAGGACTCTGGACTGTTATTACACACTCAGAACACGGCGGAGCCGCCATGATATCACGGTGGCTCTGCCGGGTTCTCAGTGTGTAATGACAGTTCAGCATCTCCTGGTTACCTAGTGACCAGGGAGCACTGAACTGTCATGAGAGCTTGTCGGAGCCGCCTTTGATATCACCGCCGGCTCTGACAAGCTCTCATTGTAATGACAGCTGGTCCCGGCCAATAGAAAACATTTCGGCGGAGCTAGCTGTCACTGCTAGTTCCGCCCAATCATTTTCTCCTTTTTTTTCTCCTTTTTCTATCCTGCTCGGTACCACAGAGGTACCAAAGAGAATAGCCGAGTGGCATTCGGATATTCACTCACTGCTGTTCGGCCCCTATGAGAATAGGCCGAACAGCAGCGAGTAGCCTGCAGGAGGTTCGGCTCAGCCGATCCAGATGTTGGATCAGATGAGTCGACCTCCTTCTGCACTTCAGGTCGGCCGAACATGCTGAGCATGTTCAGCCGACCCAAACCCAGCTGCAGCAAGCCGATGTATGGCTGATTTCAGTCGGTGTATGGCTAAAATCAGCCGTAGAAGCCTGCAGTGAATAGCCGAACAGCGTTCAGCTCACCACTTCGGGTCGGTTATTTACACGGCTGCCTTCGGCAGCTTTGTGAATAACCCCCTATGTGTCCCCAGTTATTTACAAACAGGTAAACATCGGTAAATATCGGTAAATATCAATTATATTTATCAATCCTTCGTTCGGCCACGCACAAGGCCGCTGTCATCCGGAAACTGACAGGATGACAGCGGCTCCGTTCTCCTTACCGCTCGGCCATCCTGAAACCTGCGGCTTCTCCCCACCAGCCGACTCTCGCTTCTCCGCCTGTCCGTCAAAACACCCCCCGTCAGGGCAGATATATATTTTTTTTGAGTCACAGATCCCTGCCTGGAGCAGCAATTTTTCCCATTGATTTGATTTTTAATTTCTGCTTTGCTAGCGTTTGTAAAAGACCCCCAAACCATATATTTTCTGAAAGCGCAGGCCCGGTAGAATAAAAAGATGGTGCTACTAAATTTGTAGGTCCTGCGATAAGTGTGAAAATGTTTCTCAAATAATATTAAATTGATAAAAATACACAATTCAATTGATAAAACACTAAAATCAGTATCAGTGCACATAAAAACAAATTCTGACTAAAGCTAAAAGATAAAACTGTATTGAGTTAATAAATAACAAATATTTGCAAATTGCGCCTTTTTGCGAAAAGGTAAAAAAAATACACAAAACTGTAAATAAGCAACTTATGTTAAAAATAGTTTTTACTCTGTGTTGGTGTTTGTATTGTGATGAAATGATACAGGCGTATATTTAATTGCAACACAAGGTATCACAACGCATGGCAATGTGTCACAAAGCTTTGCCATGCGCTGCCACAGTTAAATTAATGTTTTTTTTTAAAGAAAAAAAATCATGCACTGCAATGCATCCTAACAATGCACTGCAGCGCATGTGCATGGCGTACACCACAATATGGTGCACGTGTATGTTATGTGTGTGGGGGGAGAGAGGGGTTGTGGTTTTTTTAATGAATTTTTTTACACCTTATTTTTATTTTTTTATAATTTTATTTTTTTAAACTTATTTTTTAATTGTATTTATTTATTTTACTATTGGGGGGGCTACGGTGAAATATCTGTGGTCTAAACAGACCCCTGACATGTCCCTTTTGAAATAGAAAAAAAATTGGGGACACAGCCCCAGCACTCAATGAATGGGAAGCACTCAGTACAGAGGCTTCCATGCATTCAGAAACTTTTTTACTATCATCAGTTTATGAATGGGGAGGAGCCTCTGTAGTGAGTGATGTAAATCACAGCCTGTTCATTCATAAACTGGGGACACATAGTACTATGGGGGTTATTCACAAAGCTGCCAAAGGATCTAGCCGTAGCTTCGGCCCCAGCACCCCTTCGGTTCAGTAGAACCGAAGGGCTGCTGTATGGGCTATTCACTATAGCCCGTACAGCTCCCGAAGTTGACCGAGCAGCTCAGTCGAGCTGAAGGCATATGCTTCGGCTCGATTGAGCCAAGGTGAAAGCCGAAGCTGGCTGAACGGCCAGCCATAGGCCGGCCGACAGCCTGCTACTAACAGCTGGGCGGAGCCAGCCATCATCTCACGGCTGGCTGCGGCCACGTGCATGCAGAGACAGATCAGCACCCCCTGGTTACCAGGCTGCGGTGCCATTGACTTCAATACAACCCCACACCCCTCCCGCCCCTGAACGCAGGGAGTTGGCTGGCTTGCACTCCAGTGCGTCCTAGAGGCCCCGGCGTCCTGTCCTCCCGTGGTGCTCGTGTGGCCGACGTTGCACATGGGGAGAGGTGTCCCGCCCCTTTCCGTCTGCGGCGTCTGACACATTCAGCTGGCAGCTGCACGAGCACCGTGGGAGCATAGCCGTAGCCAGCTCCTTTTGCGCCTGAGGTAAAAAAAGAACTGTGCACCCCCCAACAGGCGTGTGACGTCACCCAGCGCCATGCCTCCAGGATTTTAAACAGGAAGTGATGTAAATCACATCCTGTTCCTTCATAACTGGGGTCACATAGCACTATGTGTCCCCAGTTATTTACAAACACCGAAGTGATCAGACAGTGTTTGCCCTGCACAGGAGGATCGATAGATATCAATGATATTTATAGATCCCCCACTCGGCCACGGTACAGAGCCGCTGTCATCCGAAAACTGACAGGATGACAGCGACGGGGAACAGTTCTAGTATAAGCTCATGGTTGCTAAAGCAACCATGAGCTTATAGCAGAACTGTAAATACCAGGTCCGTATGGCATACGGACTTGGCCAGCCGGGAACACTTTTGTTCCTCCGTATGCCATACGTCCTTGGCAGGGAAAGGGTTAAAGGACATAGAAGCATGGGAGAAAAAGCAACATACACTATTGGGAGTTAGGTGACTCGTCTGTCATATAATAGAGAGTAGGTATATTTTTCTCCCATTTTAAGTACTGCAAAGTTGGTTTTCCATTGCAGGTTTAGCTGTAAGCTATTTAAACATCATGATCTGAATAGAGCAATAAAGTAAAGAAACAACCTAACTATTCCTTTTCCTTTTAATAGGCAGCAAATAATGACAACAAAAATAATACAAGGTGAGACTTCTTTACGATGACCCCCCTAAACTCCACCTACATATAGAATACCTAACTATCCCTCTACCTGACTATAACTTTTACACTTTATCCTTGTCCCTTTGATCTGCTTTACAACACACACACACACACACACACACAAACACACACTATATTGCCAAAAGTATTGGGACACCCCTCCAAATCATTGGATTCAGGTGTTCCAATCATCACCATAGGCACAGGTGTATAAAATCAAGCACTTAGGCATGCGGACTGCTTCTACAAACATTTTTGAAAGAATGGGTCGCTCTCAGGAGCTCAGTGAATTCAAGCGTGGTACCGTGATAGGTTGGCACCTGTGCCACCTGTGCAAGTCCATCCGTGAAATTTCCTTGCTCCTAAAAATTCCACAGTCAACTATTAGTGATATTACATTATAACAAAGTGGAAGCAACTGGGAACAACAGCAACTCAGCCACGAAAAATGACAGAGTGGGGTCAGCGCATGCTGAAGCGCACAGTGCGCAGAAGTTGCCAACTGTCTGCAGAGTCAATAGCTACAGACCTCCAAACTTGGTGTGGCCTTCAGATTGGCACAACAACAGTGCATAGAATGGGTTTCCATGGCCGAGAAGCTGCATCCAAGCCTTACATCACCAAGTGCAATGCAAAGCTTTGGATGCAGTGGTGTAAAGCATGCCTCCACTGGGCTCTAGAGAAGTGGAGATGTGTTTTCTGTAGTGACGAATCATGCTTCTGGCAATCCGATGGACGTGTCTGGGTTTGGTGGTTGCCAGGAGAATGGTACTTGCTTGACTGCATTGTGCCAAGTGTAAGGTTTGGTGGAGGGGGGATTATGGTGTGGGGTTGTTTTTCAGGGGTTGGGGTTGGCCGCTTAGTTTCAGTGAAGGAAACTTTTAAGGCATCAGCATACCAAGACATTTTGGACAATTTCATGCTCCCAACTTTGCGGGAACAGTTTTGGGATGACCCCTTCCTGTTCCAACATAACTGCGCACAAGTGCAGAGTCCTGACCTCAACCCGATAGAATCACCTTTGGGATGAATTAGAGCGGAGACTGCGAGCCAGACCTTCTCGTCCAACATCAATACCTGACCTCACAAATGTGCTTCTAGAAGAATGGTCAAACATTCCCATAGAGACACTCCTAAACCTTGTGGACCCCAGAAAGGTTGAAGCTGTTATAGCGGCAAAGGGTGGGCCAACTCAATATTGAACCTTACAGACACTAAGACTGCGATGCCATTAAATTTCATGTGCGTGTAAAGGCAGGCGTCCCAATACTTTTGGCAATATAGTGTATATGTGTGTGTGTGTGTGTGTGTGTGAATGTGTGTATACTGTATATAAAAAAATATTTAAATATACAGTACTTGCTTTGTATGACCTTTCTTGTACAATACATATAGAAGTGCGGTGCAGGGAACAATAGCCTTGTTTAATGCTAGCATTTTACAAGGTACTGTTTCATTCTTCATTCTTTCACAGACTTCATTTGTGAAATATTTCTCTTAGTAGTCAACAGGTGCAATATAGTCTGACCTCATCCTAATGCAGTCAATATTTACACATCAACACTTAAATTAGGGCTGTGCCAAAGGTTCGTGACTATGTTTAGCGCATTAAAAAGAAACGAAATGTTAATAAAATTCTTTGGACAAAGTCTTCTGCTTGAGTCACAAAGAAGAAAGGAAGATAATAAATCTGGCAAGGTTTTTGATCTGATTCACCTTTTACCACCATTGCTCTTTTACCCAGTAAGAACAGACTGTCTGAAATCACTGAGCCCCTTAAAAGGCAGTATTTACCCTTAGAAATGCATACAAAAAAGAATCTCTTTTTATAGAGAGAAAAGATAGTACCTTACAATATACACGTCACTTGCATTAAAAAAAAGGTTTCTTCTGCAGTTTAAATTTCAAAGTGTTAATACACACTTTTGGTTGTAATTTCCATGGTTTCTTTTTAACACAGAACCCCTGTATTTAATAATTATGTTTTCTACAGCCAGAAGAAAGTTTTAAATGACTGTTTAGTGGATGTCAGAAAATAATCAAAGCTTTAAATGCTAACTTTATATTCTACAGAAATTCAGTGCAGTGTAGAATACTGTTCAGGTGAAAATACTTGAGGGAATAAAATGTTTATTTGTCAAACGTGTATATTTAGGGCATAAACAGAGGTGGTGGTGAAAACGCAGGAACAAAAATCAATGCAGGAACAAAAACACAGGACATGGAAAGTGACACTATTCAACTTTTTTTGTTTAAGCATTGCACTAAAGGGACATAGAAAATAAAACAGTAGGCTGTCTCCTAAACTAAAAGTGCAAACCAGGCTGCTACATGTTGGCAGGGTGTAGGTGAATGTGGTGGTAGTGATGATGGAAGTGGTACAATTCAGTGTTGTAAGGTGTGTAGTTGGCTAAAAGTGATTATGAAATTCTAAATCTTAATGATTAAAAATAGGGATGCACCGATATATATCGGCCGCCGAAACATATCGGCTGAAAATGGCACTTTTGGCAAAATGTAGTAAGTGCAATTTGTCTGCCGATATAGCGGTGCATCCGTTCTTTCTCTCCTCCTCGCTGGGCGCTCCTCTGTGTCTCAGCAGGGAGGAGAAAAACTGTCACAGGTGGCCGAACACTGCGGGAGGAAAGCACTGCGAGCGGCCGGCGTCTCTCCTCCCCACACCGCTCAGCCCCCTGCCACAGATCAGAGGAGAGCGGCTGTGTGGGGGGCGAAGACAGCCAGCGCTGTCACAGGAGCCTGGCTGGTCGGCATGGGTGGAGGAGTCAGCTGTCAGATCGAGCTCTCCTCCCCGCATTGTTCCCTCAGCCTCCTGTGACAGCTGTCAGGAAGGAGAGCGGTACAAACACTCAGTGATCAGTGATCGCTGAGTGTTTGTAAATAATTGAGGGCATAGTGTGGTTTCTATATCCTCAATTATGAAAAAGAGAATGTGTACTCAATCTTTTTTTCTATTTTAAAAGGGAAATATCAGAGGTCTGTTTTAGATCCCTAATAATATTTCCCCGAAGCCCCTAAAAGTAAAGTAAAAAATAAAAATATTTAATAAAAATAAATAAATAAAAACAAAGTGTTAAAAAAATGAAAAGTTTATAAAAATTGAATAAAAATAAAATATTTTAAAAAGTTTGAAAAAGTTAGAAATTTTTTTTCGGTTTCGGCGGACTTTTTTTTAAAATTTGGTTTTGTTTTTAAAATTTTAATTTCAGTGAATCTCTAATTAAAATTAATTGCTGTGGACAATTGTGTGTATTATAAGGTGACAACAATCATCTAAACAAAAACAATCTGTAGCACAGAATACTCTTTCAGGACACTGTAGAGCAATCAAAAGAAACCCACAAGCTGGCATCCTAAGCTTGGCACCACAACTGGAAAATGTTTTTCCGCTATTATGTAGGCTGTAGTGGCTGCTACAGTACCGGCAGAGGCAGTGGAGCAGTGACAAAATGGAGTTAAGAGAGAGCCCTTGGCTGCAGACATAACATTCTGCAGAGTCAGATTTCTGCATTGTCAGGATAAGCCTTGTCCTAGGGTGACAATGGTGGCATACAGCTACCTACAGATCATGTTGGTAACTGTCAGTAACACTTTTTCATGGGCTCTTGTTCTTGATGCGCTTGTGCAGTTTGTGCATTTTTTGTTCATAAATTATGTACTTTGTACTCACCAGGGATCAATTTACATTTTTTTCCTCTCCTAGGCCAGCTACCTTGTGCACCCCCTACAGTTATCTTCATTAAAAAATACAATTCTCCTGACAGATATTCAAAAACATGACATTTAACATCACTAAATTATGATAAAAACACAACCACAAACATGTCCACAGAGATGCAATCACTACCATATTGACACTGCCAGAAACATGTCAATAGAGACACAATCTGTGCCCTACTGACAAAACCAAAATATTGTCTCAGGTGTACAATCAGTGCCATACTGACACAACGAAAAAACATGTCTGCAGAGACACAATCAGTGCCATACTGACACAAAAAATGTCTGCAGAAACAATCGGTAGCATAATGACACAACTAGAAACATGTCCACAGAGATGCAGTCAGGACTGTACTGAAACGGCCAGCAACATGTCCACAGAGACGGGGCCATATCGTAATGCCACAATCCAAAACATATCTACAGAGGCACAATCAGTACCATACTGACACAATCAGAAATATGTTCTTGGAAACACAATCTGTATTGTACTGACACATCCAGAAACATACCCTTGAAGAAAAAATGATTACTATACTAACACAACCAGGGATGTGTCTACAGAGACGCAAGCAATATTGAACTGACACAGCAAGCAACTTGTCAGCAGTGACATAATCAGTATCATACTGACACTGCCAAAAACATTGATGCAGATAAACAATCAGTATGTATAGAAACAGCCAGAAACATGTTTTCAGAGACACATTCAACATTGTACTAAGTAGCTGTGCAGTGGGATGCGTTAAGTAAGCCTGACGCATATCTGGACTTGCAGGAGTGAGGAGAGCACATAATTTGGGTAGATAAAACAGTGCTGTGAAACAGTTATTACAGCCTGCAAAACCACTGGCCTCCACTGGAGGGAGATTTACTCAAATTTAGCTGGCAGGGCGTACACAGGCAGATGGAAAGCTTGCATACAATCTGATGCACTCTAAGAGCTGTGGAGCAGCCAAGTGATTACCATACATGTCTGCGATTCCTCAAGCCATCATGCCAGCTACAATCTTTGTGTTAATGCTTTTCTTCATGCACACACACATAACACACACACACCAGACACACGACTTAGGGTAGCTTGCCACCACCTGCAGTTTGTCAGCTCACTCATCTGCTAGGCAACCATATATATCAATCCCTGTTTGGCAGATACCATAGCTTACACAGACGCTAATCTACATGAAGCCCGCAGCCACACAATGCAATTTTACTACAGATTGACAGCAAACTTCTAACCAAGCACACATACACTGGTAACACAATGCAACAAGCTGTCTAGAAATATGAATTCTTAGTTTAGTACACAGAAGCCACTTATTATTTTTAGAACATAATATCTCTAGATGACTAGAACTATATACAAAGGTAAACATTACAAAAATACAAGAAAGGACATACAGAAATCCTACTGTTTGCAATGGGATAGAAAGGGGGAAAGACAGAAATAAACTTTACTGTTTGGGCAGTATCCTTTATCCTGTTGGTGGGAAGCATACCGAGAAAGTTCTGTAACTTCTGTGTTTCAAATACACTCCCACATGAATTACAATGTTCATTTTCCAGGCTACTCAATTTATAGACCTATGTACTGTATGTGGAACACACTCTAACCCTTTGGCCAATCACTTTTGGAAATGTTACTTCACCGGCTGTGAGGAAGGTTGTTGTCTCCTGAAGTGACCTTAGGTCCAGCCAGGTCTAATAGCTGAGTCAGAATTAGGATTTCTGAGACCACTGCATCATCCTGATTGTCGGCAAGTCCAAACACAACATGACAGTCATGCTCGGGACCCATAAAATCATTTGGTCCATCCCTAGGTTGTTTGGTAAGACAGGATATGCCAATTTGCATCTGCATGAAGCTCAAAATCAAAATGAGCTTTGACTAATAATTTGAATTTTTTTAAATTATGAAACATAATCCCACTAATGTAAGAAAAAGACATATGCGTTGCACACAGTTTACAGTCTTTGTGAGCTTTGTCTGTAGAATTTTTTTGAGGGTTTGTGAGGTGATAGTTCACTTTAATCACAGCCCTGTCAGAAACTCATTGGCAGTTAGGTGTGAGTTCCTTTAGTCTGGTGTACCTGGTGAACATGTAATAGCAATAATTAATGTTTTGCTGACGATACCACAATTTGTAGGGTAGTAAACTCGACAGAAGACATAGCAATATTACAAAAAGATCTGGATAAAATAGGGGGGTGGGCATCTATATGGCAGATAAGGTTTAATATTGAGAAGTGTAAGGTTGTGTATTTCGACGTTAAAAATACGAAAGCAAGTTACTCATTAATGGGCGTTCTACTGGGGGAATCAGAGGTGGAAAAAGATTTTTGGACTGTCGCCTTAGTAAAAGCATGCAAAGCCAGGCAGCAGCAAATAAGGCGAGCAGGGTACTATCATGTATAAAAAAAAAAGATATTGTACTGTAAAGACAAATCCATAATTCTGCCCCTGTACAAAACTCTGGTCTGGTCACATCTTGAGTTTGCGGTTCAGTTTTGGTCACTTATCCACAGAAGGGATGTCCTTGAGCTGAAGAAAGTTCAGAGAAGGGTGACAAAGCTAATAAAGGGGTTAGGAGACCTAAACTATGAGGAAAGACTGCATGCATTAAACTTGTTACTCTGGAAAAGAGACTGAGAGAGGACATGAAATGTTCAATTTATTAAATGGTGATGGGATAATCAGTAATAAACTGTGTACTCTCAGTTCACTCATGAAAACAAGAAGCCACCCTCTGAAACTGGAAGAGAAAAGATTTAATCTTATACAGCGAAGGGGATTCTTTACTGTGAGTGCTGTGACATTTATAAAAAAAATACTGTTTTTAAAGGAGCAGTGATTTTAACATCACTTAAAGTGAAATAATAAAAATGAAAAATTCCTTTAACCACTTCCTGTCCGGGGCATTTTCTTACCATTTGCGCACACATGATAAAATATAAATTTTTGGCTAGAAAACTGCTTCAGACTGTCACGGTGCGGCCATAAAAATATCCTATTTTTTGGCTTTTTGGCATAAGACATCCTGAAAAGTCAATTAATTTCTTTTAGTGAAGGCTGTCTCCGAGCTAAACACACAATTATTCTTGGCTGTCTCCGAGCTAAACACACAATGCTTGCGTGTGTATTTTTATATTTTTTAAACACTTTGTTTTTTTACACTAACCCTATTGCTATTACATAGTAATGTAATAGCAGATAGGGTGTGACAGGTCCTCTTTATGTAGGCATCAGGGGTCTTTTAGACCCCTAATGTTATCTAGGGACCCCAAAGAAGCTGAGGAAGCAGAGTTCTGCTTCCCCAGCTTCATCTCCTGACTCTAGTACACATCACATCCGGGTCCAGTGATCGGAGCAGAGATCAGCGGCTGGAAGCCGCTTTAATTCTCTCCGATCATTGCGGGGAGACCCGCCGTGCCACTCCCGGGTGCCGTACGGGGACAGCGGTGCCCAGGGAAGACAATGGCAGCTGCGGAGGAGGGGCACCACTGCACGGTACAAACGATCCGGCATCTGTACAGACGCCGAATCGCTTGTACATTAACAGCAATCGCCTGCTGTGCTGCAGCAGCCGTGTTAACGAGCCACCGTCTATAGATGTATTGCAGCCCGAAAGTGGTTAAATGTCGTGCCTGGGGGGTCCCCTTAAACTGCCTGTAAATGGCACATCTGTACAATGTATAGAACCTGCTGCAGCAAAATTACATTTATAAAGAAAAAAATTACATAAAAAAAAAAAAGCGTGTGGTTCCCCCTTCCAAACAATACCAGACCCTTTAGGTCTGGTAGGAATGTTAGGAGGTACCCATTTTAAAAAAAAAAGCGGGGGTTCCTACCAAAAGTCATACCTGACCCTTAAAGGAGAACTATGGGTTCAGTGTTTTTCCCCACCCATAGTTCTCCTTAGGGTAACGGGAGGACACAAACTAGCGTCCTCCCGTTACCCTAAGCTCAGTATACCGTCGGGATCCGCCCAGCTGCGTGAGTGACAGCTGGCTCTGCCTATCTGGAGGCAGAGACAGCTGTACCCGCCCCCTCCCCCGTCCGTTCTGCCAGTCAGCGCTGGCAGATCGGAGCGGGGAGAGGGGAATCCAGCCCCTCCCCCTGTCACGGCAGAGAGCCGTGACAGGATCGAGAGGTGAGCAAACCCGGTATGTGTTCGCTCACCTCCCGATCTACTGAGCCGACCTGTGACAGTCTTATTGTCACAGGTAGGCTAGAACTATGAGGTGAGTGGAAATCACTCATCTCATAGTTCTCCTTTAAGGTCTGGTAGGAGTTTTAGCAGGGACCCCATGTAAAAAAAAAAAAAAGTGTGTATAGTTCCCCCTCAAAGTCATACCAGGCCCTTTCTGGTAGGAATTTTAAGGAGGAACCCCACCCCCAAAAAGGGGAGGGAAGTGGGGTGCCCCCTAGAATTCCATAACGGACCCTTGATCCAAGCAGAGGGCTGGCAGGGCAGGAAGAGAGGGGACGAGCGAGCTCCCCCCCCCATACCAGGCCACATGCCCTTGTCACTGGGAAGGTACTTTTCCAGGGTCGCCCTTTTCCAAGGGCCTCTTCCCCACAAAGACTGGGGCGTTGGTCGTGTGGGTGCGGGCAGGGGGCTTATTCACATCGGGGTACCCCTTTAATAAAGGCACCCAGATGTGTCTCCCCCTCTTGTGAACGAGTAGGAGTACTTGTACCCCTACCCAATCACTAAATGGTTAAATAAAAGTTTTGATCAGACTTGAAAAAATCCTTTAATTAATTAAAAAAACTATTTTGACAAGTCTTTTATTGTCCGGCATCACACCTACTCCATTTCTCTTGGCTGTAACTATAATTCACCACGACCTACAAAAACAAAATTTGTCATTCATATTACTAAGATATCCACCTATAAACCTGCAAAATGTCAGATCCCTAGCACATCTAGATCATGGTGAGGGTAAGAACTTATTGGCCTCCCCTCGTACTTTATAAAATGTTATTTTAACGTGGGCTTGTTTTATGGTATTGCATATTTTTCATTAGAGTAACATAATCTGTTAGATTATTGTAATAGTTCAGTAGCTAAATTCATTTTTATAGTTTCCTTATAAACTAGGTTTTTTTTTGTCTAAAGAACTGATAGTACAGGAAAAAAAAATTTCCTGTCACTTTTTAACATATTTTTTTTATTGTTTTAGAATGTAGTGTTTATTATAATTGCTTTATAGATTTATTGGCTCTGGAAATTCAGAAACAGAATTTCCAGAGTTTAGGAAATGTCTTCCATTCCAAAGCATGAAACAACTGTATATACTTCTGCTTATATGTTTGTGCTAGAATTTAAAAACACATAATGGTTGGTATTTGTCTATCAGCTGCAAGAAACAACATAAAAACATTAAATAACAATAAGACACACAGGACACTTTTTTCTGGAAAAAATGGATAATAATTTTTTTTGTGAAGCGGTATAGTGCCACACACAGGGCAAGAAAGGATCTAGCTCTGAATTTCTAAACCCTACTGACTTTGTTACTTACAGTTTGCATTGGTCCATGTATACATTGTATTATTATTATTATTATTTATTGGATAATGAAGTGATGTTTTTTCCTTATCACACAAAGGGGTTAGTTTACTAAAGGCAAATAGACTGTTCATTTTGCAGTGGAAATTTCACTTTGAAGGAACATTTTTTTTTTTTGGCTTAATCAATGAGATGAAGCTCTGCTGGCTTCCATCATCCAGTCATGTGCAAGCAAAAATACTGCTTTGGTTGGGTTTTTTTGAATTTTCTTTGCATGTGAGTTGGTATTCTTTGTAAAGAAAATGTTTTACCACATTCACTGAGCTAAGGGAGGATTTCCTTGCAAATTGAATAGCCAATTTGCCTTATCAGTCCCACAGACTACACAGTCTTAGCCTAATCTTTTTTATGGTGGAACATTAATTATTCCTACATTTCCCATGTCACGTACTCCTGGTATTTGTGAATATTTATAGACTATTTTATATGGTGGAAAAAAAAGGGAAGGGTTGGTTTTGCTGATCACATGTGCTTAACCAAGATCTCTATTACATAGGCTATAAGGATTGTATTGTTTTTTTTAAAGCAACGTGTGGATAATACCATTATAGCATGGTACTTACGTACATACTTACACAACTCGTTATAATACACACATCAAAGCTCCCATTGCTTCACCATTTTAATGACAGACTACCCTAGCGTCATATAGATATCATCCTTCCCATCTTCTCCAAGTAGCACCCCTCTCCTCTAACAGCCATATTTATACTTTGCCCCACTCTTCCCCTCCTCAAGAAGTCATGTTTCCACTTATCCAAACAATCCATCTCCCTCAGCAGCCACAGCCCTCCATCCCCCATCAATATGTTTGGTGACCTTATTGGTGCAGGGGAGCAGAAGTAATCTATTCATGTCCCAGACCACTGCAGACAGTGAAAAACAGGTGCCTCAGAATATAAGCTGCAACAGGAGAAGATTTATAGCAGATTGTGACTGGATCATTTTTACAATGTCTGCCAATACATTAAATTGCATGCCACTAAGTTGGTCTCTCAGATATGACTCCTAAAGTGCTGATTCCACAGGGTTGCTATGGGAGTGCTAGGTTAATCCCTGCAGGATCTTAAGTACCAGCTAACACCCCTTCCCCCTAGTATATACACATACGTTTTACATACCAGTTACCAACTAAACTAAAATGTTCACCAACACTCCCTTGCATAAAGAAGTGATACAAGGAGGGTAAATTGGGGCATCCTGGTAGTAATATCAAATAATTTTTTTAGGCATATAATTCAGTGTCCAACCCACTGATCATACTACTTCGTGGCACATATTCTTGTAGTTGCTGGAACATTTTGTTCTTCACTCTTCAGGCTCTCTCTTTGGTTCTTCCGTGTCTACAAAGGTGCTTTTTGGTTTCTCTATTTTCAGCAGGGCAGCCTTCAGAAATTTTGGGGCCCCTTACACAACTTTAGGCCTGCCCCCCCCCCCCCCCCCCC
>NW_017306554.1:50677-137158 GCF_000935625.1 Nanorana parkeri
GAGAGGACGGGTATGATGCAGGAATAGAGAGGACGGGTATGATGCAGGAATAGAGAGGACGGGTATGATGCAGGAATAGAGAGGACGGGTTTGATGCAGGAATAGAGGAATAGAGAGAACCGGGTATGATGCAGGAATAAAGAGAACCGGGTATGATGGAGGAATAGAGAGGACGGGTTTGAAAAAAAAACCAATCCCTGCACATAAAATAATACACCCTCCCCCATACACACATGCATATATATATATATATATATTAAAAAAAAACATTGCTGTTTGCCAGAATACAGAAGAGCAACAGCAGAGGAGAGCAGCTCCCCCCTCTCACAGTGTCCGTCACAGACCGACCATGCGGAGAGGAAGGAGGGAAGCATGAGAGAGACCGACCAACGCTAAGAAGCAGCTCTCAGCGTCGATCTGTCTCTCTCTCCCCTTAGTCTCTGCCTGTTACATTACATCCCCCACCATCCCTGGAGCCTCTCTCTGTCTGACTCTGTTGAAAAATACATAACAGAGAGTGCTCCAGGTTTTAGGATTAGCAGTATATCTGGAAATTCTGGAATGGAACCAGGGGGAAACACTTATCTTTCCCATCCTGGCAGTCGGACTCGGCAGGCGGCAGCAGACATGCTCGTCGGCTTCTTCCTCCGCGCTTCTGCCCGGGCAAACTAAGCTCCGCCCCCTGTAGGCACTAAGCTCAGGGGAAGATACCAATAGAAGCCCTGATTTTCAGATAGTGTTCATAAGAGTTAAAACCTCTGCCAGATTATTGTTGGTGGTGTTGTACCTTTTCTAATTTTCTGTCGTCCTGTTACTTAGACAGGGAGTGAGGGAAATCTCTCCAAGAGACCCCAACAGCAGTAAAAGCACTTTTTGAACTAGGATAGAGAATAGCTAAAAATACCTTGAATGTTTTTTATTGCTGTCTTTCTGCCAAGTACTTATACAAGTTTTTTTAAGTGACGGTTCAAAAATGGGGACCAACTGTAGGTCTTAAAATTGCCAAGATGTGTGTCTATCTAGTAATATTTAGTATAAAATATTAGGAAAAAAAGGCTATCTTTTAGGGTGAATAAACGAAATCATTTGATTTTGTTTTTATGTTCTGTTTATGTACTTTGTAGGTTGTCAATTGATATATTAAAACACTTAATTGTTCTATTCTTAAAAGTGTCCTCACTTCACAGCATTGTTTTACAAGTGCCTAAATTTTTGCACAATACTTTACATTTTATTTTTTTATTTATTTGTATATGATTTTTCTAAGTTTAAGCCATTAACAAGTATAAAACTTTTTCAAATCCACAGTGTTTGGAAAAGCCTAACCATGCAGGTAGAACATGAGAATGAATGACTAGAGAGAGTCGTGCTCAGCATTACATAAACAAAGGCATGAAGGTAAGCAAAATAGATATATCAACTGTACCACCATCCTCTCCAAATATATTATTGTATTTTTTTAATGGTTTGATGTGCAAAAAAAAAACAGTTATTTTGGGCATTAGTAACTTCAGACACCAAAATTACACAAGGAGTTTACTATAAAAAATACAATAAGTACCAAGGACCAAATCCAAATTTGTTAGAATCATCGTGAATTTAGGCTTTTTGGGTTTTGTTGAGTATAATTGCACGGCAATGTAATATTAATTTACTTCATGTCTCCTGGAATTCTAGAGTGAATTGAAATAGCCTAAGTTTTAAGATACTAAATAAAAACAAGTACACTCTGTTATATATCAAGGCCATTTTTATATATGCCTCCAACAGATTTTGTGTTAGAAGAGGCAGTCATAAACAAAATTGTTTTATATCATTATAACATCTTCCGGTAGAGATAGCTGATTAGAGATAACAGAACACATGGATCATCATGAATCATCCCACAATTATATGGTAAGACATATCAAAGTGCCATTTTACTACTGACAGCGTGGCAAGGCTGGTATTTAGTAACATGGTAAAATCAAGATTAAATTGTTCTACATTATAGTAAATTCCTCTATAGCTTTATTTCAATATAACAAATGTATAATATGTTCCATGTAGATTAGTCCCTGCTTTTCAACAGTTATTTTTATTTAGAGCAGACGTTAATGCAGAATGTCACTCGTTTACATGTGCAATAAAATATGAACATTGTCCATGCTGACGAAATACACTGCTTTCTGTCATTGAGAAGTAGGGCATTTGGCATGTTTTTCATAGGTAGCTAATTGTTTTTGTGTTTGCAAGGTACACACATTTTTATGCAAGCATAGCATGTGAGAATTATCCAGTGCTTACTTGGCCTACTTTATTATAATTTTAGTAAAATATCCCTGTATAATATGATCAAATTAAACATTTAGGCTGGGTGCACATGGGTGATTTTTGTTTTGGTGATTATTGCCCATGGCCACCCCACAATTAGTCATTTGCAATTGCTACATATAGAGAACAATAGAGGGCAGCATGTAGTAGCAATTAATTGCTAATAGCGCAATGCTATAAATGCATAGCTATTGCTCGTGATTGTTCATGGGGCGATCATGGATGGTGATCACTATATCAAAAATTCTGAAGTGGGGTAGAGGTGGGGGGAATTTATCAAAACTGGAGGAGACAGAATCTGGATCAGTTGCCCCTAGTGATCAATCAGCTTTTCTCTTTCATTATTAAAGCTCAACTGTACTAACTGAAGATAGAAGCTGATCGGTTGCCATGGGCAATTGCTCCAGATTCGGTCTGCGCCAGTTTTGATAAAATTCCCCCTTATGCGTGTGCCTGCCCTAAAAGGAGATCTATGAGTTGAGTGATTTCCACTCATCCTCATAGTTAGAGCCGACCTCTGACAAAGAAGCTGTCACAGGTCACCTCTATTGATCAGGAAGTGAGTGAACACATACCGTCGCTCACTCATGGACATGGGAGGGGGCAGGCACAGTTGGCTCTGCCTCTAGATAGGCAGAGCCAGCTGTCACTCACGCAGCTGGGTGGATCTCAACAGTATTGTCTGGATCCATCCATTCTGCGGCGCTCTCAGTATATCGTGGGCAATAGCTCACTATATACTGAGCTTTGGGTCACGGGAGGAGGTTAGTATCTGTCCTCCCATGACCCTAAAGAGAACTATGGGGAAAAACACTTACCCCATAGTTCTCTTTTAATAGTAATTTTGTGATTAGATTTTTTACAATAACATTGTTCTTAATGACTACCCAGGGTTAGATTTGCATTTTTTTCCACTTAACTGAACTCAAGTTAAAAAACAAAAAAGAAATAATAGCATTATTCACATTCAGTCCAGGGCTGGCCCCTTATCTGCCTCTAGATGTCACCAGTCTTTTGGGGTGCATGACAGCAGGCACCATTTAATCCACTTCCTCTGTGCCTCATCATGCAGCCCCGACTTAGAGTATTACTGCACTTGATATTGCATATTACATTGGGAAATAGAATTCTGCTTTGTTGCATGAAAGTTGTGTTTAAGATTTTGGACCTGCAGCAAGCATTTAAGCTTAGGAAGAACCCCTATTACCAGACTTTTTCTCTATTAATGCAGAAAAGTATACATCTAGGAGTTACATTTGCATGAATTCGATGACCCTCTGCAGATGAGATGCATTCACATGAAGTCAAAAATTTGCTCCAAATTTGATCACCACTATTGCCGACTGTAAGCCAAGTGTAATAAGTTGCATTTGATGGCATGGGAGGCTGGTTAAAATACAGTACCTGTCATTACATATGAAACATGAAGCAGAACTGGCTTGATGTACAATGTTTCTCACTGCGAAATAGCATGCACAATCTGAGTAACAAGAAAGAAAGGACCAGTGCCATATCAAATATTCTCCAGTATACAGAGATTCATTCACAGCAAAACAAGAACTGGTTATCCCTCAGTCAGCTCACCTGGGCCTCACCAGACAATGTTAATGGCAATAGTGTGGTATGGGAAACCTCTGGGAATCACTCTATTCATTACTGAATACAACTTAGTGTCTGATCCTCCCGTCACATGTTTGCTCTATGGCAACCTCCAAAATGCAAACTGTTAAAACCAGGACAACCATTGCAGGCTGCACTGGTTCTAGCCAAGGTAAAACCCCTAGATACTATATTTGCTGTTTATTTTTCATGTGCTCAGTGGATTGTTGATTTAAAATGGACAAATGGGAAGCCTAGCTTAACAATATGCTGTCTGTTTGCCAAACTGTGCCCATGTATGGGGTGCTGTTCTCTCTGTCTCTAGTTCCCTCTCTGTCTCTCTCTCTCTCTCTCCTCCCCCCTCTCTCTCTCCCCACCCTCTCTCTCTTTCTCTCTCTCTCTCTCTCTCTCTCTCTCTCTCTCTCTCTCTCTCTCTCTCTCTCTCTCTCTCTCTCTCTCTCTCTCTCTCTCTCTCTCTCTCTCTCTCTCTCTCTCTCTCTCTCTCTCTCTCTCTCTCTATCCACCACCAACTGTTCCAAATGATTTAACCTTTAAAGAACAAAGTCATTTTTATTTCGGTAGTAGTTTTCTTCTATGTAGCTTAATGATTATTTTCTTCAACAGAGCTTGTTTTTCACAAATAACATGAACTTTGTTTCTCTGAGGTCTTCGAACTTTAGGGTGCCATTTATTTTACACATCTCTCAATTTCTAAACTACTACTGTTTTATAACATCTTTAATGATTTTCTTTATACAACAGTTCATTATTGCAGTTCCTTAACCTTCACAAACAGCTAACAACTGTGTAAGGTCTGGATACACTTGCAAACAGACAGCTATGATGTTCAAACTGTAGAAACTTCAGATATGAGTTGAGCTTTTTTTTTTTCCATATAAACTTTTTTTTTATTGAAGAAACCAAGAAACATACACAATAAGACATAAGCAACAACAAACAAGAAAATATATAAATACAGAGGCACAATGTCAAGCATGAGAACAGCTGTTACATTAGTATGGAAATCATCAAAGAAAACATCACACTGTGTAATTAACGTCCTCTCATATGCATAAGTGGTTCTGTCCACTGACAACAACCTAGGTTCTAATTCTAAGTCACCTTCATTCCATCCTTCATAGATGATATATCAGACTTAGGTTCATGTAACTAGAACGAGAATGTGGATACAAGAACTATCATCCCTTAACTAACTACGTTTTAGTAAAGGTGAATGGATAAAGAGGGGAAGGGTCAGGAGTTAACATCAAGACATTAATTGACTAAGCATCCGTAGGAAAAGGGGAAGAGCTGGGTAAGGGAAAGGTAAAGAAATGGTTGGAGAAGGAGAGGGGAAAATGGAGGTAGGTAATAGAAAAGGGGTTCCCCGTTGGGGAACAGTGATGATCCCATCCGATCGCACAACCTTATATCCAGTCCTCACTGTACTAGCGGGTGAAGGTCTGCAAGTTTAACCCCTTCGTGACTGACGACGTACAGTGTACGTCGCCAGCATCAGGGCTGTTTAAGCAGACTCCCTTCGACTTTTGCCGCCGGGACTCTGTTTAAACTTGTAGAGCCGACTGTCGGCTTTACAACAGAAGCGATCCTGGCGACTTACCTGTCGCAATAAGTAATTTTAGGCCTAAAATGTGGAATATAACATGGGTGCAAAAAATAAAAAAAAGGCCTAAGTCATGAAGGGGTTAAGCATCTCTACATTGTATTCAATGTCAGGTTATAGTATTCCTTAGTGCATGAGAAGATAGTCCAAGGTGCCCAGAGTTGTGAGAATGTATCTAAGTGGTCTTGTTTAGTAAAGAGAAGTTCTTCCATCTCATAAAGATGCCCCACTTGATAAAGCCATTCCACTAGTGTGGGGGCACGGGTGTCCCTCCACAGTCTTGGTACGAGTGATCTAGCAGCATTGATCAAGTGTTTATGCAATGATTTAGTGGCTCCCAGCCTCCCCCTTTCAGGGAGATGTAGCAAGAAAACTCCAGGTGAGTACTCCAGATATGTCCCTAGAATGTTACCGAACAGACTGTAAACCCCTCTCCAGAATGGTTGCAAGTAGGAGCAAGTGCAAAAGATGTGCAATAAGGAACAACACTCCGAGCCACATCTCCAACATCCCAGCGGGTAAAAATTTTGAAATTGGTTTTCTGTGCCCTACTGCTCACTGAGCATTTATGTGCTCCCCAGCATACCTCTTCCCAGGTCTCATCCGAGATCTGTCGTGTCTGTTCAGTTTACCACTTCCTTTTCAAGGTCTCTGTACAAGGGGGCTTGGATTCCCTAAGTAGCGCATAAAGCCAGGATATCAAATGTCTGGATGGGCCCCTTCCCACGCACGCCCATTCGAATGGTGTCAGTGCCCATGCAAAGTCTCTCTGCCGAGTAGTCAGGTAATGTCGGACTTGGTGGTACGTCCACCATGGATGTTGTCCTTGTTTAGATAACGATGTCAAGTCCATTTCGTCAAGGAACTGCTGATTTTTTAAAAATCTGTTGGCTGTCAATGGTTCCTTGATTGTCCAGTTGCATAGAAAGTTAGTCACATAGCCCAGCGGGAAGTCTGGGTTGTCTGTCAATGGAGCGAGAGGGTTGTCAGGGGTGGTCAGCAGTCTCTTGCGTCTGAGTGAGGATAGTTAATTTAAAGAAGCTCCTATCAGAGGATGAGAGACAAGGATATCAGGTCTAAACTTATCTGCTATTCAGGTGACAGAGGTCAAAGGTTTCGGGAGCCCAACCAATGTCCATAGCAACCCAGTGCTTGGAGTCTCTATTGACGTGCCAATCCACAATTCTATTTATTTGGCAGACACTGTGATACCCATAAATATCAGGGCTATCAAAGCCCCCAAAACCCTTGGGAGCCTTTAGCAAGGTCTACGACAATCTGGGGTGACCATCTTGCCAGACAAAACGTTTGATTTCTGTGTCTTTTGAGGAATGGTCTGGATAGTCGGCTTGGTATAGCCTGAAACAAATACAACAATTTCGGGAGCACATTTATTTTGAGCAGGGCGGCTCTTCCGAATTACGAAACAGAAACAGCCTGCCACTGATGGAGATCATTCTTAACTGCCTGTAGGAGTGGTTGGAAATTCAGCCTAATGTAAGCTGAATCCCGAGATGCTTAATGCAAGGGAGATCCCAACGAACCGGGTACTTGAATAATTCATAGAGAGATTGGAGATTTCCCCGTATTCCTGAAACAAAAAGCATTTTCAGGGACATTCAGGGCTGGGTCAGAAAAAACAGCTTGTCATTGGTATAAGCTGCCACCGTATGCTCAATTTCATGTATCAGGACCCCATGAATAGAGGGTTTGGACCGTACTAATAGAAACGGTTCCAGTGTTAAGATTAAGATGACTGGAGATGGGAGGCAACCCTGTCTCGTTCCATTCGCAATCTTGAAAGGTATGGATAGGGAACCCGTGGAGCACACCCTGGCCCAAAAACGGGAGAATACCGCTCTGATCCAACCCAACAGCTGCCGACCAAGACCTATGTGACTAAGGACATCAAGCATAAAATCCCATGCGACCCTGTCGAAAGCCTTCTCCGCATCATTTGAAAGCAAAAACGCATTTTCTGCGGTATCTTCAAGCCAGTGGATTCAATTAATTGCTCGGGTTGTATTAACCCTAGCTTCCCGGCCCAGGACGAAATCAACCTGCTGGTGGTCAATCAGTGAAGGTAGGTATGGGAGAAGGTGGTTCGAGAGGATCTTATATTGAACAAACAGCTTTAGGTCCACATTTAGCAAGGAGATGGGCCTATAGTTCGAGCACAAATGAGGATCCTTCCCCTCCTTGGGGATGACTGTAATTTGTGCCTCTAGCACCTGGGGTGGAAGTGCGGAGCCACCATCTGTATGGTGCCAGGAAATGAGGAAATAAAACGTCCGCCACTGATATATACGTATTGGGACCACTAGCTATGTTTTTTAGAAGATTCATTTTTTTGGATAGCAATATGATTTACATTGTAACTATTGTAGGAACAACAGGATAGATGTGCTATCCCCATCTGATCTGCCGCCGATGTGTTCTCTCCACCCTTTCTCCTTCCTGGTGGGTTAGAGTCCTCCAGAGATGCCGACTGATCCATTACCTAATTTTTTAAGATGGTATGTATGTATGTATGTATGGAATTGGGTTTCATTATAATGTAGATATCTACCAATGTGCAATATAAATCATTTGTATATCTATTACTAGAGTTGTCTCAGTTGTGGACTCATTTATCTACATAGAAAATTCAAAGATGGCTACCTCCAAAAAACTTCCTGATGAAGCTGAGGCGAAACGCATAGAGGGCTGGATTAGTGGTATCACAGATGAAATAATGACTAATATGATTGCCTTGAAATTATGTAAAGATATTGCTTATGAAATGCATGACCCATAATATGGAATATATTGTAAATATGTATATCATGTATTGACACGGAGTCCAGGGAGGTTTATTTATTCAATCATCTATTTTTGCAAACTTTGTAGATTAAATGGAATGTTTTTAGTTGTATTTATTGAGATCATGGAATAAAAACTTTTTTTTATATATTTGACAACCCATTATATTTTGTTAATAGATTTAGCTATGTTATCCCACATTCTTTAATAGACACTTTTAGGGCTAGTTCACACCAAGCGCTGAGCGGGTGCAGAGCAGAGCAGGTGCAGACCGGATCAAAACTGCATCCAATGTATTCCTATGGTATTTTTAGCTCCGGTTCACATCACAGCGTGCAGATCCAGAGCAGGTAAAAAAACTGCAGCAGGCCCTATTTTACCTGCTCTGGATCTGCTCTGGATCTGCAAACGCATCAAAAACACATCAAGGCCCATTATTGTGGGGGGTTTTTCATGCTTGCAAGATAAGGCCAACAGCGCAGACCATCACCTTTCAGAGATGATGGCTACAAGGAATACCGCCTTGTAGGTGAGAGTAGAGAGAAGAATGTTTCTAATGTGTTCAAAGGCAGTTTCTGAAGCATAGAAAGAACCAGATTCAGACCCCACAGAGTCAAAGCAGAATAAACAGAGGAACCTACATGGGAGACTTCCTGTACAAAGGTCTTTAATGAGGAGTGAGAGGCCAATAGTCTTTGAAAAAGGATAAAAAGGGCAGAAACTTGAACTTTGATAGTGCTGAGAGTCCTATTGAGAATCTTCTAGAGTGAAAGCCCTGAGACTTAAAGTATGCCTTCCATGTCCAAGAGGGAGCTGGGGTTATATGTGGGGAATATTACTCACCTATTGAACCATACATGGTGAAGAAATGTTGAAAATACATCCTTGACACCGTGGGACATCAGAGAAGAGGAGGACAGAGCAGTCAGCGCTGGATCGGAGACCCGCACCAGTGCTGGAGGGACAGCTGGAAAGGACAGTAAAGAAGAAGATGATCGAATAAAGAGGCATGATTTAAGGTAAGTTCTGACACTAACATTGGGTGGGGGAAAAAAAAAAGCCTTTAATGTCACTTTAAATCTATGTGGCAACTGGCATTTTGTTCCTCTAATAACAAGCCCCATTGTTGGTCATTTGCTACCTTTTTTCTCCTACTTACTGCTGCTTTTTGGTGGCTTTTAAACTCCTCTTATTTTGACTCTTCAATGTTGATGGTTAATGGTCATCCACCCATGTTCATTGGTGACCGAGGACAGCACATCCTGATAAAAGCCCCCTTTGCACTGATGGTTATTTTATATTCCCACCTTTCCTAAGTGGTCAGTGTAGAATTCCCAGTTGCACAGGTGATTAGTGCTCTGACACATTTGCTTCCAAAAATGCCCTTACATTGGTGGTCAATGAGAGAAGGAGTGCCACTGATGTTGGCGGTCAGTGGCAGAAGGATTGACCCTTAAGTAGTGGTAGGAAGAAAGCCCCTCACATTGGTGGTCATTGGTAAGTAGAATTTCAACTTACATTGGTATACAGCGACTGGAAGAAGGTCTCCTTACATTGGCTGACAGTGGCATAATGACAGACAGCTAAAGGGATCATTGGTTTGAGTAGTTACTTACCTGAAAGACAGTGGCTGGTTGTAAAGCGCTGTGCAAATAAAAAAAAACACTTGGTCCTCCTTGAAGAATCAAATTGGTAGGAAAAGTGCCCTTGTTCCTCACTAAACAACTATATTGCAGCTGCTTTACTGTTTTGTGTAGGTTCTATAAATCATTTTATGGAAAATCACAAATTTAAAGTTTAGTAAAAAAGAACTCCAGGAAATGTAAACATTTACCCTTGCAGTGGGTCTACCCCTGCACTGCTAGGGTTACGTTCTTGTTTTGTCTAGGGGAGACAAATAAAATAGATATACTCACCTGATCCTCGATCCAACAGTGGTCCGCACTCACCTCTCTCCATCTCCGCTCTGGCTGTGGAGGGATATTAAGTACATGCCACAATGATAGTTTTCACCAGCAAGTTGTGATGTAAATGTTTTTATTAATAGAGGAAAAAATGCAATTTTCCTGGACATTTCTGCTATTTAAATTGTGACTATGGGTAAAATAAAAAAATTAGATACACAAAGATAAACTGCTGTGTTAGTGGTATTGACAGACTGCATCATATATGCCAGTGGTTCTCAACCTTTCTAGGGCCGGAACCCCTTGGTAACATTTGCCAAGTTGTGGTGACCCCCAATGGTAGAATTTAGGCGTGCACCAATACTAGTATCTGAGTGGGCTCTCAGGTGGCTAGTGGCACTCACCTCCCCTCACTCCTGCCCAATTCCCTCTCTCAGATCCCCTCCGGCCGCCGCTGCTGCAGCACCATCTAGGAGAACTGACACTGCTGCACTAGGAGGAGGCTGAGGAGTGTCTTACCTAGCACAGCACAAGGCACATGGCGACCCCCTCAACTGTGGGTTGCGACCCACTTTTGGGTCACGACCCACAGGTTGAGAACCACTGATATATGCCATTTTTTATTTTGCCCATAGTTACATTTTAAGCAAATTATGCCTCTTTTGACTGTAAAAAGTTATATACATTTTTTAACATTTGGCACTTCTGTCATATGTACATAGGTCATATTAGTAGGGGTTTGTGTAATGTCATATTATATTATGTCATATATCACTAAATGTATGCAATTATTTTGAGGGAAAATAAAGCTAATTAATTACATATATCACCAATGTGTTTTCTTTTTTCAGTTAGGCCAAATATGTTAGTCATAAAAGTAGAAGCTCAATAAAACTGTTCAAAGAGTAATTTAAAGAAAAACACTACATGTAGTCCAAGTACATCATAAAAAGGAGTGAACTACAAAGTGGATAATATCTGTAAGAGTGAATTACTTTGCCAGTGACTAATTATTTTATGACTAGTGGTGTACAGATTATACATATATATTGTTTTAGATCCTTTGTGAGCAATGAACCTAAGAACGTATGTACAACTGGGAGCAAGACATTTTCCTTTAGTATGGCTGGGCACAGCTAAAAACAATGCCAGTACCTACAGACCAAAGTTCATGTAGCATCCACCTGTGGTTATGATAGAACTATAGAAGATTCAACAGCTCATTAATTACATAAGTTCCAAGTGTAGTATGAGGCCAATCACTCTTGTCTTCAGGCAAACTCATTGGGTTAATGCTCATACATGCTGTAGAATGCTGTGCGTACACAAAAAATAAAACATATGCGTCATAACATGGCAATGGTAAAAAGAAAATACACAGTGCAGCAAAGAAAACACTTCTAAGAATGCAAAACAACAGTGATATCAGTACAATGGTCACTTTGCATGCCAGATTGCATTCTTTATCAAAAATCTGAACACTACAAGACAAATCCACTGCAGATGGCAAAGAACAATATGTTTGATATATAGATTTTCTGCATTGTGCACAGCTTCAAACTGGAGGAATCTGCTATACTGGAGATTTTAACCAATCCTGATCAAATACTTTTACTACAAAATTCTAATTTCACAAAATGTAGGTTTTATGAGATTTTGAAGGGTTTCTTGGGGCTAGTCCTTATTAATTATATTAATTACCCTACCATCCCCATCCTCTTGCGAACCTGTAAATACCATCATATAAAAGGTTGTTTTGTTATGAGATACCACCAGTTTCATGTTAAAAAAAAATGTATAGAATTTTTTCCTTTAATGTGACATAACAATGTATATAGATGGATGCCCCTGAAATGTTGACCATGGAGCGCCTCATCTTGCTCATCTTGGAAAGCCTCAACACATATGCTATGCTATTTGATTCAACAGGCATCATCTCCATTGCAGTCCTCTCCCTTTGCTCGGTTTCCCCTGCGGCCCCCTAGGGGGAACCAAGGTTGTGACTATTGAAGCCTCTGCAGTCCTGTTTTGCCCACTCCAATGGGAGAATAGCCGCTGCTATATGCCTATATAGTTACAATCATCCACATCATATGTTCCCTTATGATGAAGCCACAGCTGTGGCAAAACGCGTAGAGGATTTTCTAACCGTTCATTGAGTCCAACTAAGGATTCCCTGATCATAACTTGCCATCATCTCTGTATATGAGCATATGAGGTTTAGGCATACCAAGTTTAGACTGAGCACCAATATGCATATACTGTATATTTTTATGTTTTGTATTTTTAATGTCTTTAATAAAATATGTTTATACAAAATTGTAAGTGTTTGTGAAGGTCCTATAATTGTCTTAAAAGCCCTCCTTGACTTCCAGCCCTTAGCCTGTTGTTTACATAAGTAAGCCTGTAGCCTGATGGTTGGCTGCTAACTGGCCTTATGCCTGTTAACCAGCACAGATCAAAAACATTAAGTCTTATCCCACTCCTGTTCTACATAATATGAATCATAGAATCATTTTCTACTCCGCACTCTTATTAAAAAGGTGATGATGCCCTGGTTGGACCATGGATGTTACTATAAAAACATCAGTGTTTACATGTTTAAAGTATTCAGACTCTGGATATTAAATTATTTACATATTCTTCTAATAGTTATTCATTTTTATAGACCCTCAAATAGTGATGAGAGAATCTGCTTGGGCTCAGATAGTGAGCAGGTTTGGTGATCGTGTCTAAAGTTCACAATTTGCAATGTTTAATGCAAACCCCATAAAATCAATGTAAGAGAAATCTTCAGAATCAGTTCTCACCATTTTCAAGGCTAATAGGAAAGGAATTGTCAAACAAGGGGCATGGGTAGCTGGGCACTGACAGGGGGTAAATGTACCAATGCAAAAAAAAGATGTAATAAATTTAGTGGGTAGAACACCAATTCTTCATATTAAACTTTAAACTACTAAAATATAAATTAGAGTCTATTATGTCAGGACATACTGCACATCATGTAATACTTTATATTAGGCAGCTTTTTAACAGGGAAAGGCAACATGAAATAAAAATTATAGTGGAAAATATTAAAAACGAGGCAGAAATATTGCCAAACACGCTGCATATCATGAAAGCCTTCTTAGTAGACCGCATCTGAAAAGAAAAATAGTGATGAGGCACTTTTCATCAAAGAAATAACAAATATGGTAGAATATGTCAGATACAAGAGCCAGAAATATTGTACAGTTAGCACTGAATCAGTTGGAATATGATACATTTTAAAAGAAACACACAACATGCAGTTGTTCAACAACATCTAAGAATGAATGTTAACCACACTACAGTGGTATTATTTCTACCAGTTCTGATAGCTTTTATAGTTAAAAACAAACCTCATTTTAGCATAAAATCCATGGAAAGTTTATTTTTGTTAAGAATACAAAAGAATTAATATGCTACACACAGTATACACAGTATACACAGTATATGTGATATTAACACTAATAATTTTAGACCTCATTAGCTAAACCACATCCTCATTTATGTTGAGAGAGCCAAAAAAAGATTACATTTATATTTTTGAGACTCCATCTGAAGTAATATGTCAAGTAATATGCCATACACACACACACACACACACACACACAACATATGTTGTATTTCTACAATTTCTCGTAGGTCACTTTGTCTAAACCCCTGGTTCTCAACTGGTGGGTTGTGACCTAAAAGTGGGTCGCGGCCACATGTTCAGTGGGTCGCCACATGCCTTCCACTTTTCTAGGTGAGAGGCTCCTCTGCTTCCCCTAGCACAGCATTGTCAGTTCTCATGCCAAGCAGCCATTGAAAATATGCTGCCCAGCACCGTGTGTCATCTTGAGGTGGGAAGGGGCTATGGCCGGGAGGCCATAGTGCTACAAGCACTATTTTGAGCGCACCAGATCGGACTGCAGACATAATGTGCCTTGCGATCCCGTGCGGCTGATCGCATTGCGGCCGGAGGGCATGGCTACGGTGCCATTCACTTCAATGGCTCGCCACGCTCCCTCCTGCCCCACAAAAAAGTGAGCCGGCTGCAATGCGAGGCAGTGCGTTCTGCCCAGAATTGGGCCGGAATGCACTGCATCTGGTGTGAACGGGCCCTTAGGCTGGGTTCACACCATTTTCTGGACCAGATCGGGAACATACTGCATTGCGATTTTGCCGCAACTGGAATGTTTTTTTAGCTTAAATGGTCTTACAGGTGCGTTCCAGTGCGTTTTTGATGCGTTCGAGTGCATTCCAGACCAGACAAAATAGGACAAGCAGTATTTGTCTGGTCTGGACTGCGCTGGTGGGAGCAGAGGCCAGAAATAGATGTGGTGTGAATGGGCCCGTAGAGGTGCCTGAACAAGGGTGACATCACATTCTGGCCCCCGACACCTCTACAGGCCACGCAATGGTGGTGTACAAGCAATGCACATTTGGATGGAGCTCTGTCACATTACAGGAGCCCACACTGGACCCCAGGCTGAGGATCCACTCCAGTTCTTGTAAGGTAGGGAGACTGGGTGGACCTTAAAACATTTTTTTTGCATTTTTGGGAGTGTGTGTGTGAGAATGTGTCTGTAGTTGTGTATGTATGCCAGTGATTTTGAGGGCCCATTTACACTGGTACAGTGCGTTATTTGCATAGTACCGTGCCATTAATGCGCTGTACCATGCAATTCTGGTTTGGGAGGTGTGTTGCGTTGCCATTCATTTGAATGGTACCCCATATGACCTCCCAACCACAGTCCGTATGCCCGCACCGGAACGCACAGTACCCTAATGCCTTGTGTTCCATTGCAGTGCGACTTGGGTCGCGACTTATTGACCAAGGACAAATGTGGGTCCTGAGGTTACACAGGCTGAGGACCACTGGTCTAAACCACATTCCTGCACAGAACGCGCTGGCGGCCACTATGCAAGCGAATTTATCTATGCCCAAATATAGTTTTAGTATATTCGGGCATATAATAAATTTGTTTTTACGGATTCGGACAACCGCCAAATCCACTGAATTTAGTTGATTTGCAGGTTCGTCCAAATCCGAATGCACAGGTCTAGTATTAAGCACTTTTATCCGGCTGCAGTTTATTGTGGAAAGACCAGTCAGGTTTTAACGAAATAATCACTGTTAGACTACAGTATTTCACAAAGACAATAGTGATGGGCTCGATGTTTGAGTCAAACAACAGTTTGACTCGAATATCGGTAGTTCATGTGTCCGGCGAACACACGAACTGTCAGGGCGTTTCGCCCGCCAAGTGCCCCACAAGGCACTGTGCCCCGCACAGTGCCTTGTGAAGTCCTGAATGGGTAAAGCCACAAGTCAGGTGCAAGACTTTGCCCAATCATGGCACACAGCTAAGTCCCAGCACCACACTAAATAAGGCTGCTTACAGCACAGGCTTATGTAGTGTGTTGGTGGAGTTAGAGAGAGAGACATTCTATGTCAGTCTATTATTGCAGTCTATTATAGCAGTCAATCTATTATAGCAGTCTATTATAGCAGTCTAATATAGCAGTCAGTCTATTACAGAAGTCTATTATAGAATGTGCTGTGTCACAGGGGCAGTTTCCCAAACTATATTTCTTTTCACGTAAGGCCATTCCAGCTCTGTACCATCATGTGGAAGGCAATGTTTTGGCATCTTTGGCCAAGGCAGTTAGCAGCAAGGTCTACAATACTGCTGACACGTGGTCCAGCAAGCATGGTCCGGGACTTTATATTTTGTATACGGCACATTTGGTAACTCTGCTTGCAGCTGGGAAGGATGCAGGACGGAGCTCAGTGCTGGAGCTTGTTCAGCCACCATGCCTCCAAAAATCTGGTGGTGATGATGTGAGATCTGTCCGCTCCACCCCCTTCTCTTCCTTCTCCACAATGGCCTCTTCTGCTGAATTGTCCTGTGAAACACCAGTTCTCCCTGATCGTTCAAGGAACTACGCAACGGGTCAGGCTAAAAGATGCCATGCAGTGCTTGAGCTGGTTTGTCTAGGGGACAGGAGCCACACCGGGGCAGAGATTCTTTCAGCTCTGCCGGGTAGGCCCAGAGGTGCTTAACGCTACGGCAGCTTGAACCAGGAATAGTTGTATGCGACAATGGCAGCAACCTTCTCTCTGCCCTCCGACAGGGAAAGTTGACACATATTTATAGAAAAGAGGGCAACTAGTGGGTAACAATACTTAAATAATCATTTACTTAATATATATTATTCCCTTTCTTATTTTTCTTTTTTCCAGTCCTGGGTATAACTCCTTCAAAATATATCAGAAAAAGCAACAAATACCCTCTAAATCAGGGGTGCCCATTAGGCCGATCGTGATCTACCAGTCGATCGCGTAGCGATCACTGGTAGATCGTGATGTCCTGTCCTCCCGCCGTGGGGCTTCTTCTCTGGATCCCCGCTGCTCTCCCCATCTGTATGCAGCGGGGATCCGAGGAGAAGTGAATGGGGCAGGGGGAGGGAGCCGCTATCACAGAAGTAAGGCCGAGTGGTGAGGAGAGAGACGCTTGGCCAGGATCTGACAGCCGGCGCCTCTCTCTCGCCTCACCGCTCGGCCTTAGTTCTGTGACAGCGGCTCTCTCCTCCGCTGCCCCACGGCTGAAGTGCTTCTTTAACTTCTCCTCGGATCCCTCGCTGCCTCTGCCCGGGAGAGCAGTGGGGATCCAGAGGAGAAGCTGAGCCGCCATGTGCGTGGTCGAGCGGCAGGGTATCGGTACATATCAGTGATATGTTCCGATCCTCTGTGCAGGATAAACACTGGAGCGATCAGCTGATCACTGCAGTGTTTGTAAATAATTGGGGACACATAGTGCTATGTGTCCCCAGTTATGAATTAACAGGATGTGATTTACATCACTTCCTGTTCATTCATGAGTTTCTCAATGGGGAGAAGCACTCTGTACAGAGGCTCCTTCCCATTCAGAAACTGCTGATAGTAAATATTTTCTGAATGAATGGGAAGCCTCTGTGCTTTCCATTCATTTAAATCAGAGGCTGCAGAAAAAGAGATTTAGGGCTTTGTGTCCTCAATTTATTTTTCTATTTTAAAAGGGAAATATCAGGGGGCTGTTTAGATCTTTAATTTTTTCCCCGAAGCCCCCCCAAGAGAAAAAAAATTAAAATTAAAAAAATTAAAATTAAATAAGAAATAATAAAAATAAAATAAAAAAAGGAGCTGGCTACGGCTATGCTCCTGTGGTGCTCGTGCGGCTAACGGCTGAATGTGTCAGACGCCGCAGACTGAAAGGGGCGTCCCGCCTCTCCCCATGTGCAACGTCGGCCACACGAGCACCACGAGAGGACAGGACGACAGGGCCTCTAGGACACACTGGAATGCAAGCCAGCCAACTCCCTGCGTTCAGGGGCAGGAGGGGGTTTGGGGTCGTATTGAAGTCAATGGCACCGCAGCCATGCCTCCCGCCCACAAAGACGAAAAATTGTGGGCGCCCCCTGCACTAAATGGAGATCCCAGGGCAGAAAACGTTCCACATACACAAAATGCTTAAACATTTTAAGTATTTATTATTCATCATAATTAATATTTAAACCAAAAATAACAAACAAACAAACTATAGCCCCCACTGTTTTGCATTATGGGGGATATAGTTTTGTTTGTTTGTTATTTTTGGTTTAAATATTAATTATGATGACTAATAAATGCAAAACATTTTTAAGCATTTTGTGTATATGGAAAGTTTTCTGCCCTGGGATCTCCATTTAGAGGGTATTTGTTGCTTTTTCTGAAGGTTGACACGTGCCATGCTTGGCACACATCCTCAATTCGGTGGTGAAGCTTTTCTTTAACAGGTACCCAGGTCTACAAGATCTTCTGCGGCAGACCAGAAAAGTCTGTAGCCATTTCAGGCACTTATACCAAGCCAATGTTAGGCTGGCTGAAATTCAACAGGAATTTAACCTGCCCACAAACCGCATGATTTTGTGACATGCCCACCAGGTGGAATTCAACTTTGGCAATGCTGCAATGACTGCACACGCAGCAGTGGGCCATCAACGAGTACCTGTGCGAGTATGGCACAAGGACAGGCTCAGGGGACCTTTGCTTTTTTTCCCAACGCCAGTGCCTGCTGATAAAGGATGCATGCACTGTACTGTCACCATTTGAGGAGGCGACAAGGATGGTGAGCCGTGATAATGCATGCATCAGTGACACTATCCCTGTGTTCCTGCTGGAGCATACTCTGCGTGGAATTATGGATAGGGCACTTGAGGCAGAACAGCGGGAGGCGGAGGAGGACTTCCTTTCCTCTCAAGGCCCCTTTTATTCAGAAACCATTCCTGCGGGGCCACAGAACACACATGGAGGAGGAGGATTATGGCAGCTGTGGCATTAAAGCAGAGGATGACATACAGCATTCCTCAAGGGATGGTTTTCAGTCCCCATAAACCCAGTAGTACATGGCTGGGTGGAGGTAGTGCACGATTGTGTCATCCTCAGTGACACTGAAGACTCTGATTCTCATGCCTCCTCAAACTTACGGTGCATGGGCTCCCTTATTCTGCAAAGCCTGCAAAATGACCCGACGATTCGTGGTATCAAGGAGAGAGATCATTACTGGTTGGCAACTCTTCTTGATCCACGTTACAAGCGTAAAGTTGCAGAGCTCATCCTGCCCTCACAGAGGGAGCACAGGATGAAACAACTTGAGGACGCTTTGAAGAGAAAATTGTGTAACACCTTTCCAGACACTGGTAGATTACCATTTCATGAAAGAGGTTTTTCTGAAGCTTAGGTTGGTCAAAGGAAGAACGGTGGAGAAGGGAGCCGCCTGACTGATGCCTTTAAAACTTTTTTTAGTCCTCAGGGCCCAGGGCTGTTAGCTTTAGGCACCCATCGGCAGCGTCTGCATCATATGGTGCAGGATTACCTAGGGGCAAGAGCAGACATTGAGAGCTTTCCAACAGACGATCCACTGGCTTACTGGGTCTTGAGAATGGATCACTGTCAGTACTTACCCAATATGCAATTGAGCTACTGGGCTGCCCTGCATCCAGCGTGCTTTCCGAACGGACATTCAGTGCTGCTGGAGGTTTTGTGACAGATAAAAGAGTGCGTCTGTCCACAGACTCCGTTGACCAGCTAACATTTATCAAAATGAATCAGTCCTGGATCAGCAGCAGCTATCAATCCCCTGATGCAGATGTAACCGCTTACATTTGTCGGGGATCTGGCATCTCTGGAAGACTGCCTAGGCTGCCTAACATTGTGAGTTATTATTCTATCTTTAAGTAATGTTTTTGGTTTAGTGCACCACCAACACCCAAGGCTCAATTTTTCCCCACCCGCAAGTGACAGGTGCATATAATTTCGATTTTTTTTTTACAATTCTTTTTTATTTTTTACAGCAGGGCCCATCCCTGCGCTCACAAACAGTAATTGTGAGGGGTTACAGTGTGCAGACAACACCAACACCTAAGGGCCAATTTTTTTTTGCACCTGTGTAATTTTTTACAGCAGGGCCCATTTCTGCGCTCATCAAGAGTAACTGTGAGGGGTTACAGTGTGGAAGCACCAACACCAAATGCCCATTATTTCCAAACCTGTGTGACAGGTATATATAATTTGAATTTTTAGGCTGGGTTCATACCTAGGCGTATCGAATATGCGCGTTTGTCGCGCGTTTCGCGGTAAAAAAAACGCACGACAAACGCGCGTTTCCGAGGGCTACTTGGATGTATTCCAATGGAAACGCGCGACAACAACGCCCCAAAGAAGCTCCTGTACTTCTTTGGGCGTAGGGCGTTTTGTAGCGCGTTACTTACGGCCTGTAATACGCCCAGGTGTGAACCATACCCATAGGAAATAATGGGATTTCGGTGTTTGAGCATTTTGCAGAGCGTAGGAACGCGCTACAAAACGCTCAGGTGTGAACCAGGCCTTAGAGCAGGGTCCAGTCCAAAGAATAACTTTGAAGGTTTATGGTGTGAAGGCACCGCCAACACTATAGGCCCAATTTTAAAGCACCTGTTGTTACTTTCATTCAACGTCTGCAAAGCAGGCACTGGAATTTATCAAAAAAATCTCTAACCTTGTTCTGAGTGTCCTAAAATGTGGCCTCTACATACAGGCTGCCTCCCCAAGCAGTTGTTTACAAGATTAAGGGAAAACCAATTACCGGCAATTTAAATATCATTTTTTTCTTTATAAATGTCACTTTTTGCTGCAGCAGGTTTTATACATCGTAGACATGTGCCATTTTACAGGCAGTTTAAGGAGACCCCCCAGGCACGATATTTAAAGGAATCTTTCATTTCATTATTGTTTCACTTTAAGCGATGTTAAAATCACTGCTCTTTTAAAAACAATATTTTTTAAAAGTGTTTTTTTCATTGATACATGTCCCCCAGGGCAATACCCGAATCCCCATCCCCTTTGTATGGCCTGTAACTTGCATATAAGCCTTCAAAAAGGGGACAATTGATTTTCCAAGTTCTAGTCCTATAGACTATCATTAAGTTCGAAGTTCGAGTTCAAACTTTTTCCCTGTTCTAAAGTTCAACCTCCAACTGAACTGAGGTGTGTTTGGCCCATCACCAAAAGACAATAGCCACAAATATTCTTGGTGATTGAGGATAGGCAAACACTATGATTTAGCCAGCAGTTGCGCTATACCTACATGTTTGAGAAGTAGCTGTAAAAACATTGTGTGACAGTGCTGGAGCAGTACAATACACTGGAAACATTGAGAAGCAATGCAGGAATTACCCCGAAGAAAAACATGCCCAAATTTTTCAGATAATTGATGAACAGCTGCATAAAAATAAAAATGGAAGTCAAGTGTTAGTCAAAAGGGTCATACATTCTAAGGGTGTCCACATGCGCCCTTGACCCCATTTAATTACTGATCATATTTGTTATGCACTGCCCGTGACTGCTGCCAGCAGCCAGACCTGGGCAATGCATAATGAAGAAAGAACTCGCTACCGCTGCTCCTTCTTTCGCCATTCTGAGTATCCAAGGCAGGTATCCCACTCTCTGGAAAAGTGCTTAAGAAGTTCCTCTGCATTATCTCTTCCAGTGCATGTTTTTCTTCCCCCTGTAAATGCAGTCTGAGCACTGGCATTTTCACCTAGTAACTTAAATTCAAACCGGTGGCCAACCAGTAATGTAAGCAAAAATAGGGAAAGAAGGGTTTCTGGAGGGGTATAAAGACAATGACCATAATATATAAAACATATATCAAAAGTTTATTGAGCATAAAACTAATAAATAGGTAAAAATGGAAACTGTATTGCTATCTGAGAGTTTTTAGGTTTGCATATGCCCAATGAACACATTTTCAGTCCATACACTTAGATTTATGTAGTCAGGATAGTGGAGCTATCCTTCATACAGTATCCAAATACATGTCTAGCTTGATTCGTCCCGACGTGTTTTGCCAGTGGCTTCTTCAGGGGACCAGTGTATATATTGATCTAGCAATAAAAAGATTTTCTTGCATAGAATTAATCTCTTAATGTATGTTCACATAGGGCACATAGCAGCACTGCACAGTATATAGCTTCTAGAACAATACATTATATAGAAAATCCCCACATAGATAGACACCCCCATCAAAGGTGAACACCCGGCACTTCACCAGGCACATTGAGTGCCTGGAAAGGACCGATGTTAAGAGGACCGAGATGACAGTGCGGCCAGGAAACCTAGCCATCACTTTCAGTCCCTCGTCATACCTGGGACCTCGGGGCCATACGGAAAGGAGTGCCTGGGAATCACAGTGGAAGCCCAGCCAAATCCGCTGGGGAAAGGATCTTATTGTAAGATTGTGTAATCTAGGGACATTGTTCCTACAAAGCTCCCCATAGGGACTACTCTTCCAGATATGTGATTCAAAGTGTACATATTGTTCCTTGGTTTATAAGAATCAGCCAAATAGACAATTACTTCAATTAAAAACCCCTGTGTTTGATTTATAACATGTTTGCTGTTTCAAAAATAAAGTACATATAAGTGGGTAGAGTCTAGTGGTAGCTCCCTAGCTATTTGTGAAAGGTGTAAATATATAGGTGGATCTCTATATATGAGAGAACATTTTGATTCAATCAAACGTGGCAGTGACAAAGAAGGAATGCCAAAATATCAAAAATGGTGGTGAAACTTAGTGCATTCCAAATATATAGAAGACCATAGGTGTAGTGTGTGTGTTAGGTACTGGTTCAAGTTGTGTGAGATTGTATTTATATTATATATGTATTATAAGTGTCCAAGCAACTAACCAGAAGTGAATCATCACCTGTGTTTGTCAGTGGCGGAGCTAAGGAACAAAGGGCCCTGGTGCAAGATTTTTTTTTGGCCCCCCCCCAAAAAAAACCCACAAACACAGCGCTCTCCTCCCGCAGCGCTCGGCCGACTGTCACTTTCTCTCCTCCCCGCTGGGACACAGAGCAGCGCCCAGCGGGAATAAGTGATATATTCGCTCCAAAACAAACTCCCCCCATCCCCCCACTAAGTAGAGCTCCCCCAGTCAGCTCACAGTACACCATATGAGAGCTTGTATACACTGAGTGGCCAGATTATTAGGACCACCCCATCAGTACTTCGTTGGACCACAAGATAACTCCACGAGATGACTTTGTTGGGCTGCCTCGTGACTCCACGAGATGTTGAAAGGTGATGCGAGGAATCTGACACTGCACTGTTGCCCTTCTGTTGTCTTGTACCAGCCTTGCCACTCTCCGTTCTGCCCTAAAATGGAGTAGGCGCTGACGGCCACAATTTGCACTTTCAGACCCAGATTTTCGGCTGACAGTCCAGTCTTTAAACATTTTAACAATGAGCCCCTCTTGAACATTTAACGAATTCTGCTGTTTTGCTGATACTCGCTCCATGGCTCCGAGCGCCAACAATCATCCCACGTTCAAAGGCTGTTAAATCGCGTTGTTTACCCATATCTTCAGAAAAAATCACTTCTACTGTCGTGGTAAACAACCTGCTTCCCTATTTATAATGGTCTGGCCCTCTAGTAACTTCAGCGCAAAATTATAGCTAATTATAGCTAATTTGCCTACAAACGTCAGGTAGTCATAATAAACTGGCCACTCAGTGTATAGTCTATCCTTCTAGTGAGGGAAAGGTTAGTACCTCATTAGTATCCCAGGGAGAGATCTCTGACATGTCCTCTGCGTTCCAGCTCCATTGCATTCTCCACATTACCCAGCGAAACCCCCTCCCTTAAATAGCCCCCACTGCTGAATTGGACCGACCAGACACAGGTGTTCTGGTCGCCAATCAGCGGTATGGACTCCACATGGCGCATGCGCGAGTCCGGCAAGCACGCGCTATATACGCCCCATCCGCCGCTGCCTGGGCAACAAGGGAAGCCGTTCCTAGGGACCTCCCCCTTAGTTGCGTACAGAAGTAGGGCGGCTCTCACAGCACAGATTGCAGATTTATGCCGCGGGAGCGGACATCTAGATCTAGGGGCCAGATGGATTGAGCATAACGAGTCCAAGAGGTCCCAGGCTATGACACCACATGGGTCCCTGTGCCGCATGAACGACAGCCAATGGGGAACTCCACCCAAATGGAGAACTCATCTTTCATGATTAGTAAATTCAATAAATAAAAAGCCTATACTGAACAATATACAGCAATCTACATAGAAAATATGTCATATGTACCAAGCACTATTCGCAAATAATTATAGTTCCCATAATCACATTGATATTAGTTTCAATACATTGTCTTAAGGAATACATCATATTACATGATTAACCACATCAAACTAGTTTGAGCTTAAAATATAGGGGTCTATTCACGAAGCTGCCGAGGGCAGCTGAGTGAATGACCGATCTGAAGTGAAGTGAGCCGAACACTGTTCGGCTATTCACTTCAGGCTGGTACGGCTAATTTCAGCCGTACATCGGCTGAAATCAGCCGTACATCGGCTTGCTTCGTGTGGCTTCGGGTCGGCCGAACATGCTCAGCATGTTCAGCCGACCCGAAGTGCAGAAGGAGCTCGACTCAGCCGATCCAACATCTGGATCGGCTGAGCCGAACCCCCGGCAGGCTTCTCACTGCTGTTCGGGCTATTCTTAAAGATCCCGAACAGCAGGGAGTGAATAGCTGAATCGGCTCGGACGCTCGGCCAGCTTCGGCTTTCAGCACGGCTCAGCCAAGCCGATGCTTATGCGTTCAGCTCGGCTGAGCCGCTCGGCCACGATCGGGAGCTGTACGGGCTATTGTGAATAGCCCGTACAGCACCCCTTCGGTTCTTCTGAACCGAAGGGGTCCTGGGGCCGAAGCTAGCCGAAGGATCGGCCGAAGCTACGGCCAGATCCTTCGGCAGCTTCGTGAATAGACCCCATAGCATAATTTGAGAATCCTGTCCATTCGTTTACAAAGTAGTGTTATATTTTGCAAAACACCATATTACTTCATAGGTACAGCCTAACTTTTACAAGGTTGTACATTGTCTTTTGAGATGAATCTCTTACTTATATAAATATATCATATTACATGATCACCCAAATCAGTCTCATCTAGGCCCGAATTATCACAAAATTAGAAAAACATATCCATTCGTTTATCAATACATTATCTTTTTTTAAAAAATACATCATATTACTTCATAGGATCAACCCATCTTTTATAAACTTGTACATTGTCTTTTGGAGATAACTCCCTCACATATATACATCATATTGCATGATTGTCAAAAAAATCTCATCTAGGCCCAGATTGTAACATCCTTTGAGAAACATTTCCATTCTTTTACATATTTAATACATTATCTTTTTGAATTACATCATATTGCTTCTTGGGTTTAACCCATCTTCTATAAATGTATACATTGTCTTTTTGAGGTAAATCAGCCCATCCCCAGGTGGGCTCCATGGGACAGACATATTCAAAAATTCCTTCAAACTGTGAGATATAACTTTACACTCAATTTCCAACCAGTAATACTTTCTTTCCTTAACAGCTAGAATCCTGGGGTCCTTGTGCAGCACGAATGAGCCCTTACATGAGGAGTAAAACCCCTGGAAGCCTGCCCATGTCCTCCTCCTCACCACCCACACCCTAAGCCTGCTCTTTGTGCTCCTCCTGTGATTGGTGCTGCCTCACAAAAATTCAGTTAAGAGAAAGCAGGCCCTGAAACAGCAGGAAATCCTTTTCTTCCTCCAGCTACCTAGTCTATTACACCATGCAGTGTTTGCTCCAGCAGGAAATCAGGCGTGTCTCTGAACCCTGCCTCATTGCGGCTTACCAATCAGGTCATCTCTCTGAATGGTACCCAATGAAAGAGAACAGGAAATAAAAAATAACACATACAACAAAGTTTTAAAGCAGGTCAATAATTAGATGGTTCTCATTATAGCAATCAAGTAAAACATTTATATAACCAGTATTGAATTTAAAAAAATTACGTTAGAAAGCCAGAAATATTGTACAGTTGATGCACAGCTTTATTAGGCTGCAGGGAGAGATGAGGCATGTTTAATCATGACATAAACAGAATATATTATTTTACAAACAATAGCCAGAAATATTGTACAGACTCAATGAACGCTTTTTATTATTTTACTAAGATAACTAGAAATCTTGTGCAGTCGATGCACAATGCATAAGCAGCTTTATTAGGTTGCAGTTCAACAGGAGGGACCAAGCATGTTTTATCGAGAAAGTAAAATTCAGTGTATTATTTCTATAGACAACAACCATAAAAAAATTGCACTGTCTCTATGCACAGTATGTAAGCAGCTTTTGGTAGTCTCACAGGGAGACACAAGGAAAACAACATCAGGGTTTATTATTTACAGAAATAAGCAAACAAAATATTATACTTACGCCGTATACAGTATTTAAGCACTTTTACTATGGCACATTTTGAAAAGGAGAAACACCTTGTATCTTGTAAGTAAATAAATCAACATTGCAGTGTAAAAAAAACACTCCATACATGATATCTAAGCATTTTTACTAGGCTGCATTTTTGAGCAGTAGAGACACCAGCTAGCTAAAAAAAAAATCAATGTTAGAATGCATTTTTTTCACTGAAACAAAACCACCAAAATATTGTGTTGACTATGCACACATTATTTAAGCACAGTCTGTTACAAAAGTTTTATTAGGCAAAAAAGATACAAGATGTCGGAACAAAACAAAACAAAAAAGAAACAGAGAATATGTTTAGTGGGTGTCAAGAGGTAAAATGAACATTAGAGATGATGTAGGTATAAAGCATGAGCAGAAACAAAACATTGTACCAGGTATCTAGAAGTAGGGATGGTATCCCCTCCTCCGCCACACACCACCTCCACACTCTAGTAGGTCCTTGGGGCATGATATGGGGGAGCATGACAGAAGGACACAACCCTGCTACAATCCTGGGATCACTAAGGAAAAAAAGAATGGCACAAGGAAGGACGTGATGGATATATATAGCCAATTTAAAAGAGGGCATATCCAGACTCAGTGGGAAAAGTCCCAATGAGCATTGCTATGCTGTTGTGGCAGGGCAAAATGGTTGAGTGATTCCATCAGTGCGAGAAAGAAAAACAAAAGAGAAAGAAACAAAAAAGTGAGAAGAGAAAAGAGGTATGCACGGCCCAAACAGTGCCATTCGAGTGAAAGCAAATAGTGGTCCAAATTCTGATGGTGGTTATACTCCAACCATGGAGACTATATTTTAAAACATTTAGAGTGGGAATAATACAGGACAGCAGTTAGCTTCTCATGAATTATGGTACCCATGACCCTCGGTAACCCTCTGTTTAACCTTCAAAACATTCAGGGTTGATTGCTTCCACGCTTTGGTGAATAGTCAAGAAGGAGGCCAATTTCCTGCCATGTCTAGGGAGATAATTTGTAGGCCTATTAGGCAAAGCCTCCCAGGGGTCTCAAATCATACTGCAATTCAATACAGACCTCAATAAATTGTATACTTGTATCTAGAGTTTTGTACCTTCGGACATTGCCACCATATATGAAAAATTGTACCTTGAGCCCCACAACCACTGAACCATAAAGAGGAAGCACCTGGGGTGAACTTAGATAACCTTTCAGACATCATATAATAGGGAAACAGTACCTTATAAGCATTTTCTTGAGATAGAATGTTGGGCAAGCATTTGGATGCAATGAGCCATATCTTCCCCCGCACACCTAAATCACCCTCCCATTTAACCATGTATGTGGACTTAGATTTGCTCAACGGTGATATAAAAGCCAAATATAACATACAGATGAAGCTATATGTGGGTCAGATCGAAAATAGGACTCTAATGGGTAGACATGTGCACTGCCAAAAAATTCGTTTAGTTTCGTTTTAAATTCGGATTTGTGTTATTTAGTTTTTCGGGATTCGGGTGTGAAAGTCAATTCGGATTCGGAATTCGGACGAAATTCGGTAGCGGTAGTTCGAACGTTCGTTTCGTTTTCGTTTCTTATTCGTTTCGTTCGTTCGTTTGCAGCAAAGTGACATTTGAAAAAATATTTTTCTCCTTCTCTAATGTCACTTTGCTCCAACGAACGAAACGAATAAGAAACGAAAACGAAACGAACGTTCGAACTACCGCTACCGAATTTCGGAAATGGAAATTCGTATTCGTTTGCATTCGTTATGTCTGTAATTCGGAATTCGGATACATCCGAATGTCCGAATTTCTGAAAATTCGTCCGAATTTCGATTCGGAACTAAACGAATCGCACATGTCTACTAATGGGGTAATATTACGAGGGCAGCAGGATATATGGATGTAACTGTGAACTTGAAGGTAGCAGAAATGCTTCACCTGTAGGATTTTAACCAATGTTTGCGAAGATATTGAAAGGCTTTACTACTATCCAGAGACTGTAGACATAGCTGATGCCTTTCATTGATTAAAGTGAAATGCTGTAGGGTTCTCAACAGGTGGAAAGCTGTGAGAACAATTAATTCTGAAGCAGAGGCGTAACTAGAACCTTCAGGGCCCCGGTGCAAGAAACCATGAAGCACAAGAATAGGACAGGAGAGGTGGAAGGAGCTGGCAGAATGGCAGAGTTTAGACTGGGATAATGCATGAGTGTATTGGTGGTTCTGAGGAGTCAGTGAATGAGGCCAGTGAGGAAAAGGTGGTACAGGTGGCTGCACTGTCACCATTAGATAAGGTTTATAGCATCAACGCCACCACCAGTGGTGTGCCCAGTTCAACATCCTTTCCAGCAACCAGAACATTGACCCAGATAAATACATGTTGCATTCCTTCCCATGCTTATAGGACCATGTGTCCGTGGACATGTGTACCCTGCTTATTACAGCGTGGTCCAACGACACAGACACGTTACATTCCACATGCTGGTGAAGGGCAGGGATGGGTTTCTGGTCAAAATAATGGCAGATGGGTACCTGCCCCTATGGTGTAGCACAGGCCATAAACTTGTGGAAGAGGGCTGATTCTATAAGCTGGAATGGGAACAGGTGCAAAGCTAGCAGTTATACTAAGCTGGCATGAGGACGCTGGTTATGGGGGTGGTTTAGGGGCAGAAATGACACCTGCCTTCAGAAAGATGCTGCTGAAGATGGCAGGGTGGGTGTAGGAGAATTCTGCAGAGGTTCAAGCCTTCAGTTGACCCTTCACAGCATGGCCCCATTACTCTTCATTGCTTGACATGGTATATTCTGGGCCACTGGAAGCTTTTCTGAGACTTCCTTCCATCACTAGAGGCCACAGATGTTTCAACAGATGCAGCAGGAAAATATTGTCTAGAGGGGGAGATGCACAAAGTGAGAAACAAGGAGATGTGTGGGGCTTTTACTGCTGACTTCATTGAGGTGCGGCTCCCTCCAAACTCTGGTGTGCAGTCATATGTTTTATTATGCATGTGGTACCTAATGGCTGGTACTTTTACCACGGCTGGCATGATGCAAGCAGAGGCTGAAGACTAAAATGGTGCTGTCTGCAGTAGATGCGTTAAAAAAGTCCACACTGCAAAGCTCTGTGGACCAGCCCTGGGGATAGCAAGGGTAAAAATGTAAAAAGTGAAAAAGTCAAATATACATCCAAAATATGTGACACCAGAAAATGGTGTCACTGACATGGTCTGTTCTGTAAAACCATATACAGCTTAAAGGCATTTCCCAAGCATGTAATTTAAAGGATTGGCGTTTTTTCCATGTCATCCTTGAAGTTGCATTAAAAGGACCTTCTCCTTGCTGTACAGTATTTTTTAAATGTGTTTATTGCTTTGTAAAATATTCTCCATGGCAGTGCCCAGCTCCCCATGTCCTTATTTTGACAATAGCTTGCCTATTAACCTTGAAAATGTCCATAATTTAGTATCAAGATTTGCTCCCCCCATAGACTTCAGTGGAATTTGCTACAAAGTTTGGGTTTTTCAAATTTGAAATACGATTCAACAAAACCCCTTCAAATTGAACCCGGGCAGATTTGTATATCCCTAGTGCATATTTTTAGTTTTAACATATTTAAACTGAGTGAATAAAAGACTTACAATTGCAATATTACACAACCTCAAATCCAAAAAAGTTGGGACGCTGTCTAAAATCTACATAAAAACATCATGCAATGATATACAAATCTCATAAACCCGTATTTTATTCAAAATAGAAAACAGAAAACATAACATTTTTAAATTGGGAAAATGTACCATTTTAAGAGAAAAAAAAAAGTAATTTTGAAATTGATGGCAGCAACGTGTTAGAAATTGGGATTGTAGTAATACTGTACTTGAAGGCTAATTAGATAGGACATGATTGTACAGTGCTTGTTTAGTTGGATTCAGCAATTTTTGTTAAACCATTTAGGGTGAGGAGAGGCAGGAAGACTTTTTTAAGTGGAAGTCAGTGACACCAAGGCTGCTTTTGCATTTTACTCTATGCTCTCTAGAGGGGGTATTCAGGTGATTTGCATTGCACACAGAACAATAGTAGTGAACATATGAGGACCACACAATCACAGTTATGATACAAGTGGATATTATATCCCTACCTTTCTGCATTACAGCAAATATTTTAAAACATAAGGGTAATTTCTCCAAGATACACAGTCAATAGACTGTGAAGAGTAGTGTCCATTTACTTATGGACATACTGTACACAAATTAACCACACACCAGGATGCAAGAAAACACTCTCCAACTCCTTCACCAGCTCCTGTTGGTACAGTTTTGTGATATAAAGTAGATGTTGAGAGTCCTGATATCTGGAGGTTGCTGAATGAAGTGACGTGGTGATTTTAAGGGTAAGGGAGCAGAGATTCGTCACCTGTTCATCCAATATATTATTGTTATTATTATACAGGATTTATGTAGCGCCAACAGTTTGTGTAGCGCTTCACAATATAAGGAAGACACTACAATCACAATACAATTGAAGACAAGATGGTAAGGAGGGCCCTGCCCGTAAGGGGTTACAATCTAAAAGGGAGGGGCCAGTGATATATGAGGAGGTATGTATGAGGACAAACTATAAGATCTGCTTACCAAGCATATGAAGATCTGTTACCATGGTTATTGAGCTAATTATCTCCCTCTTGGTTCCATCTCTGGACCTGTCCCTTCAAACAATGATCTATACCTGTTCTTTTGGCTGTACAATCTAACAGAGTTTTGAAAGCTGACCTATGAATACAATTTTCACTGTACATACATTAATAGGGCACATGTCAACAATATTAAATTTTTTTATTTACATACATATACAGATTTTAAACATTTATATTACATATCTATGTTTTTTTGGTTGTTATTTTTTTTTTTGTATAGCCAACACTGGCAATGGCATAGCAACAGGCCCCAGTTAATCGACAAAACCCAACATTAGCCATAACATTTGTTTTAAAGCAAAACTCCAGGAAAACAAAAGTTAATCTATGGGTGTGGAACCCACACTGCTACGATTAACTTCTGTTTTCCCTGGAATTTTGTTTTACAACAATTGTATGGAGGATGATGGGTTTTAGGAGATATATGTCAAATTTAGCTAGCAGCATGCACATTTTAAAGGATGCCTTTTCTTTCATATGTCATGGTGCACAGGAAAGCCCTGTGTGGGCAGGCAGAAATCCTACACCTAGCTAGCAAATCTGAACTGTTGATTCCAGAAAATAAGTAATAGGATGGCAGGATGAATTGTGAGAGGTTATATTTACAAACTTGAATGATTTGCCTTTTGACCTTTCATTTTAGTTATGTATAAAGTAGGAAAAATTTAAACCCATCTGTGTATTTTCCTGTCTCATTGACATACCTTACAACTGTCCCTCATTCAGAAGGACTGTCCCTCATTTGGAACCAAATCCCTCTGTTCCTCCTTTCTCATTAGTTTTCCCTCTTTTTAGTCTAATGTACAGATATTTATGAAAATGTACTATTTAACTACCAAATGTATTATTGTGCACTAAAACCTTTATCTTATCTATTAATTATCTTGTTTACTATTTTGAAAAGCCAGTTTAAAGGAAAAGTAATGGTGAAAACAAAACCATTCTAGGTTTACCTAATCACATAACCGGGGGTGTGGCATTGCCTAACTACATCATCCTGGTAGGGAGTGTCCCTCTTTTTCATGTCAGAAAGTTGGGATATATGCATTGAGACTTCCCTTCACGTCCTGTCTCAGAGAAGCAACATAAAGTAAGAGCAAATCTCTTAAAAAAAGAGGTGTTCTCTCTATTCGTGTTTACTTTCTGTAGAAGGGAGGGTGAATCTGCTCAGCAATACAAACCTAATAGAGGTTCTAACCCTTTCCAAATAATCCATAAAAAAAACAACTGCATTAAAAAAAATTTGGTTTAAGAAATACTTAGATCTGTTAAACATTAATTTTATATTATTATAATATTTAAAGCTGAACTCTTGGTAGATATGGGTTGAAACTGATTATTACAGCAAAAGCGGTTGTTTTTTTTTATTTTACCTTTTATTGGACTATTTTCTTTTTTGTGTAATTATTGGCTAAAGTTCTGCTTTAACAATTTGCAACTTGCAAAAAATCTGTATTCACTATTTACAGGAACAAAGTTGTGTACTAACGTAACAAATGTTCACAACTGTTTTAGATCACACATCTGCTTTGTATAATGTAATAAATCCAGCTGATAAAAAAAAGAGTCATTGTAGAAGCTCCACAGATCATTTTAGCACTATCAAAGGTCAGATCAGAGAATGTTTAAGTAACTTTAACTCTATAAATATTCAGGTGAAAAGTAGATACAAGATTGGGCAAGGTGTTATATAGATGGAAGGTGAAAAAAACAGAGAGCCCTTCCTTATTTGTCCTATAAGACTAGGGAGCCTGATCCGACTCCCCTAGACACCAGTAGATTTAGTGAAGGAGCTAATTGTCAGCCTATATTACAATAAGTGCATTGTGTGATATAGTATCTTCATTCATATTATACATTCATTAAGATATCCTCTCATGAATATAAAGTAGGAAAAAAATTAAAAACGAAGGATGACAATAAACAAGTTTAGTCTCGTAATTCCTTGGATCAAAGATGATACCGGAACAACACACTGATAGGATTCCTCTGAAAGCCATGAAATTGTGATGGATAGATTACTGTTCAGTGATCAGGTAAAATATACACATCATCATCTTCTTTGTTTATACCGGTGCCACCATGATCACAATAGTTGTAATATACTCCTTGCGTGTTGCTGTAAATTGGTTGATTTCCGTCATTGACGTCACTCTCTAAATAGATATCTTCTTCCATGGTTTGTTTACTGTAGGCGATAAAAAAAATGAATAGAACAAAAATTATAGAAGCGCTACTACCCACAATATTGGATACTAAATTACTTTTTAAACAGTTTATGAATCAATTCAAATGTGATACATGAAAAGCATATGTGTAGAACTAAGGAAGGGTGACTCACTGTTTGATGGACATGGTGGGTCTCTGCTAATGAAGAATAGACGATATTAGCGGCTTCCAGTCACGGTCGGCTCCTGTGACTAGAGTCCAGGGAGATTTATAGCTGGCTGGAGGTGGCATCATGTGGCCATGTCTGAGAACGGGCTGAGCACTAGTTATATTGGTGCTGTCGGGTGCCGTGAGGAAACAGCTGGCCAGGCTGTCCTGTCCTGTCGGGTGTGAAAATAGGAGGCAAAAGAAGCCGCTCTGCGGCGGTTCTGTAACTGTCAGCAAACAGTGAGTGATGGATGAACTTAGGAGCGAGCACGGGACTGGTCGGTAAAACAATCCATCTCGCTAGGTGGTGGGAGGTGTCAAACTGCAGTCGGCTACACGTTTTCGAGGCTATGCCTCTTTTTCGAGCCCGGAGTAAGATAGCAAGAACAGGCGGGACTTTGAGGGGTTTAAAAAGTGACAGATGGGTGGAGTTTAAAATCGTGTCAGGCTACTATTGGTGGACATTTTTGGAAGGGGCAGGTCTAACCTTATAGTGTGCATAGTAGTCGCTTGTTCAGAAACTAAAATAAATAATAATAAAAAGATTGGATACATTTACAGATAGAAATGGACTTTTATGATAATGGCTATTTAAAAACAGATGCCGTATGTTTGCATGTGATGTAGTGAATAGGTTAATATGATTATATTACTGCACTTATCTCAGGGAATACTATTCTGTTCTCTTGAGCAGGTGGGAAGTGCAAAAGGGTATCTCTCTGTAAATATGGTCTACATTGTAACTTTAGTAGGTCACACTGTTTGTTTGTTTGAAATGCCGGCATAAAGAATAAAACAATGAACCTTGGTCTATAAAAATGTTAAAACACTTTTTTGAATGTTTAAAAATGATGTGAGACTTTTTGAAAAATATTATAACAATGTATAAGTAATTTTTAAAAACATATATATAATAAATATATTTATGTGCACATATTATGATATATGAACTATGAACGAGAACGTACGCTTGTAGGAGCTCATATACCGCCACTCTCAGGATTATGGGTTACATACTGGAATTCATATGATGGTCTGGATTTCCATTTCTTCATTTAGACCCTGGGTACTAATGTATCCAATTTATAATTCCAAAAAGTCTCCCTGCTGCACAGAAGTCGGAAACGTTCGGAGGGTGCTATATGGGTGGGTATGTGTTCAATCGCGAACACATGAAGAGCATGGATGTTCTTATGGTGAAGTGTCGGGGGACACTATGATCGACATCACCTTTATCGATAAATCTTCTATGTTCGCCGATACTTTTGCGTAAAGGACGCATAGTACGTCCAACATAGACCAAGCCGCAGGGGCATGTTAGGCCATATATCACATGATCGTGTGCGCAAGCGATAAATTGCCTGGTGTTAAAGACATTGTTGTGATGGTCACTAAACGTTGTCTGTCCATGTTGGATGAACTGACACGTGAGACACTTTGGTTTTTTACACCGAAATGTCCCAACCCTATTGTCAAACAGAAAAATGTTTGGGCCTATTTTGGATTGTTTGGATAGCTTACTGGCCGTAACTAAATTCTTAACGTTTTTGTTCTTCTTACAGTTAATGTATGGTCTAGGTGGTAAGAGAGGACCTAGTTTAGGATCTTTTAATAAGCTATGCCAGTTGTTCTGGATAACCTTCTGGATGGCTTTATGGCTGTTAAAAGTGGTGATGAACCTAACTTTGTTGTCCTCTCTCTGCGGTTGGTCTTTGTTGGCGGTTTTGGGTAAGGCTGGTTCTAGATACATAGAGAATGCTTCTGTAATGAGATGTGCAGGATATTCTTTCTCTTTAAATTTATTTGAAAGAAGGAGACTGGAGGCAGTATAATCAGATTTATCGGTACAATTCCTTTGGAGGTCACATGCTAAATGCCACATGGTCTGCAGCTGCAACACTGTGTTTCAGCCTCCATTCACATATAGCGTTTGCGGTTACTGAGTGGTATTCCATGTGGAAGACAGCACAGCGCGCAAACGCTAAAATCGTTACAACTGTATGGATTCCGCTTGTTTGTGGCTATTACTATAGCTGTGAACGTGCGTAATCCGCCATAAAACCGCGCTTCTACTATTTTGCAAGACACGTGGTTTCGTACTGCACCACTCCACCACAAACATTTGAACAATGTACATGAAATTGCATTGTTTTTTATCTTTACAGCAGTTACGAATACGTGTGGACAACTGCTCCTGTGGGAATGGAGCCCTATGTATGTTTTTAATAGTTAGTGCTTTAAAGCCTTAATTTCAAAAAATAAATACAAAGTTCACAGCTCTAGTGTATACCCTTGCCCTAAAAGATAACTAAATTCAAGAACATAAATATTGCAGCTTACTGGTTCTAAGATATACTGGATGCAGTACTTTTGCTTTTTAGGCTTAGAACACTTTCTGCGAGTATAGAAAAACCCTTGCCAGAAATGCAGTGCTCTTGTCACTTTCAGTGAGATAAATTGGAAACAAAAAACCCATAAAAACCTTATCTTCTGTAAACTGCTTGAATGTGATGAGACTTTTATTACGAGGGTCAATCAAAAAGTAATGCCTTCATGTCTGTTATTTGAGATCTACTGTATTAGAGTGATTGTGAATGTTCATGTACCATGTTATAGAGGTGTCCTTACCCTACTAACGTATGCTATTTTTTTTTCAGATTGAGTGACTAGATCCATGGATCTGTGGCTAAAACAATGAGCTGTAATTTAATTTCTGTCAAAAGAGGCTTGTGCACCTATGGAAATCTATAATCGGCTACAGAATGTTTATGCGGACATTAGCAATGTGCGGCGTTGGGTAAGGAGGTTTCAAGAAGCTGATTATGGATTTCCTATTTTCCGATTATGGATTTCCAAAATCCGGATTGGTTCACGCACTGCCGTTCGCCCCTATTATCATAGGGGCCGAACAGCAGTGAGTGAATAGCCGAATGCCGACGATGTATCTCAGATGTAGCGAGCAGAATAGAAAAAACTTAAACAAATGAAAAAAAAAGTTTAAAAATGATTTAAAGAAATGTAAAAAATTAAATTAAAATTAAAAAAAGGTAAGAAAATAATAAAAAATGTTTTAACCACTTGCTGACCAGGTGTTTACACCCCGTTCCTGTCCAGGCCATTTTTCAGTATTCAGCGCTGCGGTACTTTGACTGACATTTATTTCGTCATGCAATGCTGTACTGAAATGAATTTTATATCATTTTTTGGGGACAGATAGAGCTTTCTTTTGGTGGTATTTAATCACCACTGCGATTTTAATTTTTTACTATATAATGAAAAAAAGTACCAAAAGTTTCGGGAAAAAAAACTGTTTTCCCTACGTTATGTTATAAAACAATTATTATTACCCAAATTTTTGGCAAAAAGACGGGGTCACGTGGGGTAATAGGCACCAAACATGTCAAGCTTTAAAATTGCGTGCGCCCGTGAACTCGCAAAAGCTACCATGCCCAAAATTGGCCAAAGGTGACGCTTTAAAAGCTTTTACCGCTCATCAGTTTAGTGTCATCAGTGATTGATGGCCCTAGAATTATTGCTACCACTGCGACGTTCGCGGCGATATGTAACATGTGCGGCGTAATGGATGCAATCGTCGTTTTCCGCACGTAGGCGCCTTTGACGCATGTTTGCATGTGTATGTGGGGGGCGGGGGACTTTAAATTTTTATTTTTATTACCTTTATATGTGACTTTTCATTTTTTCATATTTTTTTTAACTAATCATTTTAAACCTTTTTTTTTTTCCACTTAACTTTATTGTTATCACATAGGGGACTAACAAGCCCCCTTTGTGATAGCCAATTTTCAGTGACATGTCCTCTTTATGGAGACATCATGGGTCTTTAAGATCGCCAGTCGGGATCGCCAGCAGCGGCTGCAACGGAGGGGAGGCGCACACCCGCACACATATTACAAGTGATCGGGTGTGCCCACCCGCATTCAAGAAGCCGCTGTCCAGCCGTTTAATTACAACAGCCGGACAGCAGGTGGTTAAAGAAAAAGAAAAAAAAAACAACGTGTGGTCCCCCTCCCATACAATAACCTAATAGGGACTCCTATTAAAAAAAAAAAAAATTAACAAATGCGTGGAGTTCCCACCCAAAAATCATACCAGGCCTTAAGGTCTGGTAGGAATTTTAGGAGGGACCCCAAGTTAAAAATAAAAAAAAGTGCTCAGGGTTGTAAGTATTGTGAATAACCCGTACAGCAGCCCTTCGGTTCGACTGAACCAAAAGGCTGCGGTGGCCGTAGAGAGCAGAAGGATCAGCCGAAGCTACGGCTGGATCCTTCGGCTCATTAGTGAATAACACTCTAAGTGTACTAAAAGCTGAAAGAAGATTATAGGCTTGTTTTTAAAAAAAAAAAAAAGGTTGTTGTAGTCACATGAGCTGACTATTTATTTGTAAACGCAGTGTAATAAAATCTGCTTTTTCTATATAACAAAGGAGGCCTTCATTGACTAAATTCCTTGCAATTTAATCCTGGAAGCATAGTACCTATGCTTCAGTCAAACCGAAGGGCTGCTGTACGGGTTATTCACAATAGCCTGTACAGCAGCCGAAGGAAGCCGAGCCGAAGGCATATGCTTCGGCTCGACTGAGCCAAAGTGACAGCCAAAGCGTGGAGAAAGATCGTCCGGAACTGACCGATCTCCACGCAAATGACAGCTAGACTCGCTCTGCCCAGTTGTGACAGATCAGCGCCCCCAAATGATGTCACAGCCGGCTCCGCCCAGTTGTTATTCATTGTCTGGGACCTGCTAGAAGACTCTGGCAGGTGGCGGCCAATAGGTAACAGTTGGGCGCAGCTAGCCGTCACTTCCAGCTCTGCCCAATTGTTTTTCTTTTGCCGGCATCTTTGCCTGCGTTTTTTAAAATTATTTTTAATTTTCTTTTTTTTTTTTCCTTTTCTTTAAACTATTTTAATTCTTTTTTAGTTTTCTTATTTATTTACATTTTTTTAATTATTTTTCAACTCTTTTTTTCATTCATTTCACTTTTTTCTATTCTGATCGGTACCTTGGAGGTACCGAGCAGAATACCCGAGCTGAATGCCGCTCTGCAGCATTCGGCTATTCACTTACTGCTGTTGGGCCCCTATGAGAATAGGGGCGAATGGCAGCGAGTGAGCTGCCGGAGCTTCGGCTCAGCCGATCCAGATGTTGGATCGGCTGAGTCGAAGTCCCACTGCACTTCGGCTCTAGCACTTCGGCAGAGCATGTTCGGCTGACCGAAGGCAGTTGATGTACGACTGATTCAACTGAAATCAGCCGTACTGAGGCGGGGTGAATAGCCGAACATAGGCTGGGTTATTCACTCGGCTGCCTTCGGCAGCTTTGTGAATAACCCCCTTTTGAGGTTTTTTTTCACTAAAATACCTGACTGTCTCTTTCTACTGTCAGACTGACTAAACTACTTAGTTATCAATATAAAATGAACACATATCCTCTACCAGCAAATGTCCTCATTAGAAGATTTCCCTCTATTCCTTTTCTGATGGCAATTCCACATTTTTGGATTTTCCCTCACTTACATTCCTGGTGACATTGTTAATCAGGACAATTAGAGTGAAACTCTCTAACAAGGACACAAACAGCAATAACAACCTAAAAATTATTCTAACCTCTTAGCACTCCAAATGTGGGAATCAACTGTTATCTCTAAGCCTGATGAAGGGGACCCTGCGAGGCCCCCGAAAGCGCTTGCCAATGAGATACAGCTATTGGCAATAAAATATTTTGCTTTTTCAACTTATGGTGTGCTGGTGACATTTTTCTATTGCACACCTGAGATCTGACATTGAAAAATACATCCTCTGCTTGGAGACAGGTATATTCCCCACAGGCCTCCTTTTCCTGGTTGCCTGATATCCCTAATGGGACGTCCAACAACCACACCTTTTGTATTTGTTTTTCCTACTATCACCTACCAAAATGGAATTTCACTATACCAAATAAACTATTTTCTTCTCCCCCTTTTCCTGGAGTTTTTTCCCTTATCAAGGCTCTCCTTTAATCACTTAAGTCCCAGACACTGTTTTAAAACTGTGCTGGGATAGTGGCTTTTCGTCCCAGAACCATTTTAAAATGGTGGCTGGTCTCAACTGCTCCTGTAGGCTGGAACAGACAGCCACGGTTCAGCGCTAAGTCCAGGAGCTGAAATGATCAGCTCCTTGCCTTACGATTCTGCTACAGCTCAATCTATACAAGCTCACTGTAGAAATGAATGTGAACAGAATGCTTCTGTTTACATCAGGACTGTAGTGACATACTATGAGTACAAGAAATGTGGCATTTGTGTACAGTGTATACGGTAAGTATACCCCGGCTGTATTCAACCGTGCCATTTTAAGCCAAGCTTACTTTTCAGCACAATGGGGTCAAGCAAATTTGCCACCGCACCCATAGTAACTTTTCCCTTTTCACTGTATCCAAATGTGAGGAGTAGCCATGTTGTTGGTTCAGAGGGACATCCAAGTACCTCTTGGTAGACAGTCACAGTGCTTCTATATATGTGAATGGTAACCATAGGGTTCTCTTTTACCAGTTTGAGCATGGTTAAAAAATCCTCCACAGTTCTTTGTAGAATGCATGCTCCTAGGATGAGTAGCAGAAATGATCAATTTCTATATGCAAATGTTGGCAATTGGAAGACACAGTGAAATCTGATGATTGAAACATTTGGACCAGGGACAGCAAGGCTGGAGAGAGAAGGGCTCAAAGATGCTGGATGAACTCCAGGTAAAAATGAGCCAGGCTTTATATGATGCAGCTTCTAATGCACACAGTGAGAAGCTCACAGTGTGCAGTGAAATCGGAGTGAGCAATTTCAGTTATATTCAGCATCACCTATTTTATACTACTCCAATCTGGATGTTAGTTGCTAGACAATGCTAAATATCCACAATTCTTACCTTGTGGCTCCTTGTCTGCTTTGTTCCTTTGAATATCCATGAGGATTTGTCTTGTTTGTTTCAAAGTGACCAACAAATACATTTTCATAGTCTTGCCTCAGACCTTGGTTTGGGGTTGATGTCATAACATCCCTATTTCTTGTCGTGTAGCGTGGTTGCCCATGAGAAGGGGACTGCTCTGTAGCAGACTTGTTTCCCAAATTAGTTGAATTGTTATTCTTCTTCCAGAGGTACAGAGCCACCCTGCCAACTATAAGCCCTAAGGCTACTATAGGCAGCACAATGCATAGAGCCAACAAGATTTGTGAACCACAGTTGTTTGCAAAGAAATCATCAACTTTTTTCAAACTTGATGTAAAGGACGATGTTGTGCATGTCACAGAAAGAAGTGAGTGGTCTGTTGAGTTGTTATTAAGGTGCTGCATTATACTGCTTGCCACATCGCATGTGCAGTCTACACTTAAGTTAAGGAGACTAGAGTGAAAAACACTTGACGGAACTTTAGTTAGCTGATTTCCTTCAAGTTGTATCACTCTTACTTTGGAAGAATTGCTTAGGAAGTTTTCTGGCAATTGTTGCAGATTATTGTTCCCGAGGTAAATTTCTTCTAAAGCATTTGCATTCGATAGGAATTTTTCTGGGAGCATTATAAGTCTATTATGAGACAAATCTAGTCTCTTAAGATGCCAATAATTTGAAGTCGGTTCAATAGCCTTAATGCTATTGTTTTTCAAGCAGACAATTTCACAACTTTCAAAATCTGACCACTGAAGACGTTCACTGGTCTTATTTATTTGTGGCATTTCACATTTGGTACTACCACACGCTACATTAGCATCACTAAGCGTGAATAAAAAGCTGATCACCATTATCGATATCCACATCTTTCTTCTGTAGAGGAGAAAGAAAATAAGAATTTAAGAGTAAAATAAAAATAGACAAATGCTAACAAATACAAAGTGTAATTAACAAAACAATCATACATTTTTAAGTAAAAAAAGGCAACTATATAGTGAACATATTAGTTATATTTGCTTTAGTAAAAAATATATCGAAACTCCCAGTCAGTGGAACCTCCAACTACATTTAGGACACAACAGATTTTCTTAGAAAAAACTGAATACAATTGGCCCAATATCTGATGGATGTGGAATGACTAAGCATGAACACTCCCCACAGTGATGGAGAATGTTTCATTTACATGAACAAAAAAACCTTTCTGCAGTAACAGTTACTTGTTGGTAAAGAACTACACTTGTAGGTAATGAGAACTACAATGGGACTACAGTTTGTTCTACATTACTCAAATGTCTTTATAGTGGGACTTATCCCCCTGTAGCACCAATCCTATGAAATACTTTTCTATATTTGTGATATCCTGGTTATCTGGACTCACTTTTATGATGTATCAATAGTCATACATGGTCAGGTGCAGATCACAAGGACTACAAAAACTTTCACCCCATGATAAACCTGGAATTTAACTACTCAAAAAATAAAATTAGCTTTCTGTAAACAAATATGTATATCAAATTCAGCACAGTTACATTTGTTTACCACAAACCCTCAAACAGATGAGCCTACCTCAGAAGTGACAGCTTTCACACCATCATATACAGTCAGGCAAAACAGCGCAATCAAATCCATTCTGATACTGAATTATTAGATGGTCTTTGGTTAAACTCAATGGATATATGTATTTTTGTAACCCTGCTGAACATTAGGGAGGAGTTTATTCTACATGGCTACAGCATTAGGGCTACAGACCTTCAGATCAATAAGGCAACAATCATTCCCAAAGAGAGCCTTTAGGGCTCCTTTACACGTATGTCGAGAATTATTGATTGACCCTAGGTGATGAAAGACCCTATTCAATTAATCGGAATTCTTTTACCCTTATTCTACTTTTATCAAATTTTTCTCTTTCCTATCAATATTAATATTAGTGATTAATGTTGTGATTTACTAATTGCGCGTGTGTACATATGCACACATATGTATTCATCCCATTGTAATTATCAGTGTTATCAGTAGTAACCTTTTTTGGGTTGGATTGGTCATGGGTTCCTTTATACCCCTGGATCATGTAAATTGCGTCACATACTAGTACATGAAGAAATTTGATAAACACATTTTCTTTGTGCGATATGTGATTTTTATTACTTTTATTATTATTATGTATGTGGACGTGAGTATATATTTGTATCCAATTTGTATGTGTATTTTCATATATACACATACATATTTTTTTATTTAATTTTTTATATATGCATTATTATGGTTTTATATGTATAGTTAATTATTAGATGTATATATATGTATATACTATTATTAATATATAATGGAAAATGGTTAGTGACCATTATCCATCTATAGTTGAGATTGATGCAATATAAATTGATTTATGTGTGTGTACACATGTTTTATGCAGATGTCTTCAAATGCCTTTGGATTGTTTGAATCTTAAAAATGTAAATATCTTTAATTTATTGGCCACCCCAAGCTAAGCAATGGACGGGTTTTTAAATTAGCCACCATATTTTGGATCAAGCCGCATCGGCTAAACAAGAGCAACAAAAGCTGAGACTGGATTTAAGTCCTCTGATTGGCAGAAAGTTCGTGACTGGGCGAACATCGGATTAAAAAGTCTGTTAAAAAGTGACCAGGTTTCTGAGGAAGGGGGCGTGCCCCAGAAACGCGTTAACCCGGCCACTCGCGTCTGTTGGAAGAGGGCCCCATTGTGAGCTGATTAGACTGCGGTGTGGCTTTGAATAAGTTGCAAGACCTTCAGAAATAGTAACCATTTGGATGCGTTTGTCCTTACTGTGTTTGTGAGTACATTTCCTCCTTTTTAATTAATTCTAAATAAACGATACTTCACATGGGGTGGGCACTCTTTTGTTGTTTTTCTTACCAGATATGAAGGTTCCCTGCCTTGTGGAGCTGCCCCCATTGTGATCAGGTGAAACTGATTGAAAAGAAAGTCTGTTTGTGATCCATTGCACTGGGAGTGAATTTGACTTGACTCCATACATTATGATGTATGGTGTAGGACCACACACTTAGTCAGGTGCGACTGACAGTGGAGAATATCCTTAACTGCTTTATCCTCTGTATGACATTTAGTGTAGTTTAGTTGGGTTATTAGCCTTAGATATTTAAGTAAAATGCTCTATCTCCTCTTACAAGTTGACAACGTCTCCAACCTGCTACTGCTGGTCCTCTACGTTGTGCCCATGCATCCCTAATTGTTTAGGAGTTCAGCCTCTGGTTAAAAAGATATTACTTTGTGCCACAGTTTATGTAAAAAAAAAACAACAAAACTTATCAAGACAGAAAGCTTAGAAAATGACCTGGTTAACATTTTTCTCTCATGCAAATCATGCAGTGTGAAGGTTGGGTAACCACATGTCATTTTCACATTTAATAAATGCATTCTCACTAACCTTTTTTAACACTTTTTTAATATCACCTTTTGTTCACAGTCACTGTATGCTCTTATATTGGTTTACATGTGGAATTAACAGCTGTATTCACACTAAGGCTACATTCACACTATGCGAAGCATGCTCTTCTCAACTTCACTCCAGCTGTTTATCTCCATAAGGTGCCCCAGAAGGCTGGGATACTTTTTTCCCTGTGCTGTGTTTTGGGATTTCACCTAAGCTACACACTTGTGAGTGTATGTATTTGATTTTATTCATAAACTTCAATTAAAGTCTAATTGTCTACACTATGCTGATGTGCTTCTGTACTTTTGGATCTTGAGAGTGCTCTCCCTCTATGTTATTCAGGAGTTGCAAGGCTAGACATTGTGGCATGATTAGGCTACATTTACATTTTCTTGCACAACTGGATACATAATATACTACCTACGCGCTACTTGGCAACATGATTTGGGAGTTTATATTCACACTATGTGATTTGGGATTTCTGTGGCTAAAACCTACAAGTTCCTGTGGCAGGAATCCCAAATCTTCTATTTAGTTGCGGCTGCTGTCACCCGTTCAAGTTAATGACTGGGTGACAGCGGCCGCATCTGCAAGCATCGGTCCACATGTAATGTGGATGTGATTGTATGTATGTGATGTGATTACATGCAGTTTGGAACAGATCACTGTTCCTGGATGCATGTTAAATGCATCCAATCAGTGGCGGAACTACCGCCGGTGCAGCCGGTGCTCCGGCACCGGGGCCTTAGCCTGGGGGGGCCCAGCACAGTCCCTGTGCATAGATGGTGGGACTTGCCGGCCGCCGCATCGGTATCCAGCAGCCGGCGGGCCCCCAGTCTCTGCGCCGGGAGTGTCGGATCATCTGTTCATCTGACACTCCCGGTGCAGAGATGGGGGCCAACAATCCCTGTGCATAGATGGTGGGACTTGCCGGCCGCCGGATCGGTATCCAGCAGCCCGGCGAGCCCCCAGTCTCTGCGCCGGGAGTGTCGGATCATCCGTTCATCTGACACTCCCGGCGCAGAGATGGGGGGCCCGCCGGCCGCTGATCCGGTGCTATCCGGCGGCCGGCAAGTCCCCCCATCTATGCACAGGGACTGTGCTGGGCCCCCCCAGGCTGAGGCCGGTGCGAGGCCTCACGCTTCCTGGGGCCTCGCGTCCGCCAGACTCGCCCACGGTCGCCACTGCAATGATCAACATGTGATTGGAGAAGGAGGGTCTGCAGAGATGTGATTGGAGAAGCAGGGGTTGCGGAGATGTGATTGGAGAAGGAGGGGCTGCGGAGATGTGATTGGAGAAGGGGGGCTGCAGAGATGTGATTGGAGAAGGGGGGACTGAGGACATGCGATTGGAGAATCGGGTCTTTAGATATGTGATTGGAGAAGGAGGGGCGGCTGCAGAGATGGGAAGGGACCATGATTTGAGAGGGCTGAGGAAAGGTGATGGGAGGTGCAGGAAATATGTGATGGAAGGGGTGCTGGAGTTGGGGGAGAGGTGCAGGGGGGGCCATGGTGATGGGAGAGTCCAGTGGGCATATGAAGATAGTGGAAAGTATGTAACCCAGTGCAGAGGTCAGCGGTCAGTATGTAACCTAGTGCAGAGGTCAGCGGTTAGTATGTAACCTAATGCAGAGGTCAGTGGTCAGTATGTAACCCAGTGCAGAGGTCAGCGTTCAGTATGTAACGCAGTGCAGAAGTCAATGGTCAGTATGTTACGCAGTGCAGAGGTCAGGGGTCAGTATGTAACGCAGTGCAGAGGTCAATGGTCAGTATGTTACGCAGTGCAGCAGTCAGCATGTAACACAGTGCAGAGGTCAGTATGTAACGCAGTGCAGAGGTTAGTATGTAACGCATTGCAGCGATTAGTATGTAACGCAGTGCAGAGGCCAGCGGTAAGTATGTAACGCAGTGCAGAGGCCAGCGGTCAGTATGTAACCCAGTGCAGAGGTCAGCATGTAACACAGTGCAGCGGTCAGTATGTAACGCAGTGCAGAGGTTAGTATGTAACGCATTGCAGCGATTAGTATGTAACGCAGTGCAGGAGCCAGCGGTCAGTATGTAACGCAGTGCAGAGGCCACCGGTGAGTATGCAACCCAGTGCAGAGGTCAGCAAGTAACACAGTGCAGAGGTCAGTAAGTAACGCAGTGCAGAGGTCAGCATGTAACGCAGTGCAGCGGTCAGTACGTAATGCAGTGCAGCGGTCAGTACGTAACACAGTGCAGAGGTCACTATGTAATGCAGTGCATCAGTCAGCATGTAACGCAGTGCAGCGGTCAGTATGTAAGGCAGTGCAGTGGTCAGTAATGCAGTGCATCAGTCAGCATGTAACGCAGTGCAGCGGTCAGTATGTAACACAGTGCAGAGGTCAGCAGTCAGTAACGCAGTGCAGCAGTCAGCATGTAACGCAATGCAGCGGTCGGTATATAACGCAGTGCAGCAGTCAGCATGTAACGAAGTGCAGTGGTCAGTAGTGGTCAGTTGTCAACGTTTTCCATCGTCGATCCGTCGGCTAAGGCCCCATTCACATGTAGCGACTTACCTTTGCAGCGGCCGGGATAGCGCGACTTTCGGGGCGACGTTCCAGCGACCATCCAGCGACGGTAGCGCGACCTTCTCCATCGGGCTCCATAGAAAAAAGCAAAATCGCGCAAAATCCGCCGAAAAAAGGGTCCTGTAGAAGCGACTTGCGACTGGGCAAAAAAAAATCTTGCACCAGGGCCCTTTGTTCCTTAGGCCCACCACTGCATCCAATGACTGTGATCTATTCCTAACTGCATGTAATTGCATCATATGTGATTACATGCGGACTGCAGCTTACAGATGCAGTCGCTGTCACCTGCTCGTTGAACTTAAATAAGTGACAGCAGCCACATCTAAACAAGAGATATGGGATTCCTACCACATGAATTTGTAGGTTCCTGCTGCAGGCATCCCAGATTGTAGAGTATGAACAAGGCTTTATATTTGTCAAGTGTCTTTTTATATCTTTGAGAACGATCTTTCAGGGATATTAAAAAGTAATTATCCTGTCAGAATTTCTTAAAGACTTAACTGAAATATTTAAAAATGTTATCAGCTTTCTCAACTATCTTTTGTAAACTCCTCTATGTAATGGAGATAAGGACAGGGGGAGTTGTTGTAGTCCTAATTCGTAGGACAGTCCAGGGTGACGGTGCTGCTCTTCCATAGATACAGTGCAGTGAGTGAGTAAGTGAGTATTGTCATCCTAGAACAGTAATTTAACATAGGCAGAATGTGACAATAAAAGGAAGAAAGCTAGAAAAAAAGCTTATGCAGCCACCACATTTAAGGAATGGTAAACTGCAATATATATCTCTATCTAACTATATATTGTAGGGAACCAGTCTCAGTTAAGTTGGCCATACACTTTACAACCCTCGCAAGACTTTTGTCTTGCTAGGGTTGTCAAGTAATTAAAAAAACGTACGATCTGCCCATCTTGGACAGGCAGATCGCACTTGCGATCATCGGAAGCCCGCCCCCCTGAGGGTCGGGCTTCCGATGACTGCAATGCTGAACGGGCAGTGTGCGCGTGCGCACACCGGCCCGTTTGGCAGTTGTCGATCAAGCAGGTCACTAACCCGCCTAGAATCGTACGATTCCTGGCGGGTTTTCCAGCCTGCTTGTTCGACGGAAGACGTGCGACCGTACAGTAGAAACGGTTGCACGCCTTCCATACACTTTGCGATTATCGTACGATCACAGGATTTCACACGATTTTCGTACGATAATCGTACGATAATCGTACAGTGTTTGGGCACATTTACAGTCCATCCACAGAACCCTGTCCTGGTGACAGGCTTGGCTCCAAACACAGAACTTGCTGCATTCAGCACACTGTCTCTCCTTGCACTGAGACACACACTTCCCCCAGCTAGGTGCAGCTGCACACTAATGAAGTCCTGTGCAGTCTTCACTAAACTAAACTACGGTCCATGGAACTAGGAGTCTGTCCAGGGGCGTAACTAAAAATCACAGGGCCCCATAGCAAAATTTTGTATGGGGCCCTGTGACTTCTAGTTATGCCCCTTGCAGAGGTCACTTGAGATCCCACGCAGCACACCTGAGGGTGACCCTGCAGAGCCCACCATAGACTCTCTAGTGGGGGGCTCTGCAGGGTCACCCTGAGGGGGGCTGGTCACACTCCTTACCTGTCCGCCTCCTCTTCCTGCACGATCCCGCCTCCTTCTCCATCACGCGGGACCCGCCTCCTCTGCTGCTGACAACGGGCCCTGCCTCCTCCTCCACTGCCGGGTCCAGTCTGCTACACCGCTGCTGGCTCTCATTAACTCTGCAGTGGCTGTGAGAAGAACGCGCTGCTGCACAGATCACTGTCAGTGATCTAAACAACAGCACATTCTTCTCACAGCCGCCAGTGAAAGCCACCAGCATAAGATGCCATAGCGACACAGGCAGCCCGCACTGCATCTGGCCGGGCCCCCCTGTGCCCCACGCCCCATAGGGGCCGCCTGGGTCACTATGGCGATTGTTACGCCACTGAGTCTGTACCACCCAGAGCTCTATCAGACTCCTAGTAACACCAGCGCCAGGATTTGTTTTCCCAATACAAGGTAAAGAGATATTTTTCTTTACCTCCAAATCTATGCTGGCATTACCTTAGATGATGAATCTAAGAACTCAGTCTTCTTGATTAAGAGAGTTTTTAAATAAAGTATGCCCCCCAAGAAGAAGAATGTACTAAACGAACGGTCCTTTAATACAGATTTGTATAACAAAATAAACTTTTATATTCTTTATTTCTCTCTTATAACATAATTTTTTTAAATAATCTTTGTAATTTTTATCGTCCATAACAAAGTAACTTTTAATCATATTATCACTTTTTAACAAAGTACCACTCTCAATGCATAAAGAAAGCATCTTTTAATTAAAATACCATTTTCATTGTACAAATTCGCCTTTTTTCCCTTTTTTACAACAATAATAACAAACATAGTGAGCTCTTTCCATTGTCTTTCCCTTTCCCAACCATTCAACATGATCCCAGTGTAGACTAAGCTCCCAATTTCATGCCAGCATCCAGCATTTCATGCCAGCATCCAGCTGTAATGTTAAACCGCAGGAGAAATAGCTCCGCCCACCTGTCACTTTTTAAAATCGGCAGATTCCCGCCAGTGCCTTATCATTCCTTTTGAGCTTGAGAAAGAGTTGAATACCTCGAACGCGTCACTCTTCTCTACCCAATGCACCTCCATCGTGTCTTCAGAGCTGCTTTAATTATATGTGGCATTGATTCAACAAGGTGTTGGAAACATTCCTTAGAGCAGGGATGGCCAAACTCCGGCCCTCCAGCTCTGGTGAAACAACAAATCACATGACGCATCTCTCTCCAGGAGACATGTCTGTGGCTGCAAGAATCTTGCAAAGCCTCATGGGATTCGTAGTTTCACCACAGCTGGAGGGCTGCAGTTTGGCCATCCCTGCCTTAGAGAGTTTGGCCCATACTGACATGATAGCATCACACAGTTGCTGCAGTTTTGTCTGCTGCACATCCATGATGCAAAGCTCCACCAGCATGAACCGTTGATACAAGGCGGGATGGATCCATGCTTTCATGTTGTTTACATCAAATTCTGACCCGACCATGTCTCAACTGAAATCGAGACTCATCAGACCTGGCAAAGTGTTTCCAATCTTCTATTTTACAATTTTGGTGAGCCCTTGCAAACTGTAGCCTCAGTTTCCTGCTCTTAGCTGACAGAATTGGCACTTGGTGTGGTCTTCTGTGGCTGTAGCTCATCTGCTTCAAGGTTCAATGTGTTGTGTGTTCAGAGATGCTCTGCATACCTCGGATGTAAGGAGTGGTTTAAGTTACTGTTGCCTTTCTATCAGCTTGAACCAGTCTGGCCATTCACCTCTGATCTCTGGCATCAACCAGGTATTCTTGCCCAGGGAGCTTCCGCTCACTGGATATTTTCTCTTTTTCAGGCCATTCTCTGTAAACCCCAGAGATGCTTGTGTATGAAAATCCCAGTATGTCAGCAATTGCTGAAATACTCAAACCACCCCGTCTAGCACCAACAACCATGCCCTGTTCAAAGTCACTTAAATCACCTTTCTTCCCCATTTTGATGATCAGTTTGAATTTCAGCAGACCATCTTGACCATGTCTACATGCCTACATGTATTGAGTTACTGCCATGTGATTGGCTGATTAGATATTGGTGTTAACGAGCATTTGAAGAGGTGTACCTAGTATAGCGGCCAGTGAGTGTATATTTCAGGTTAAAAAAAAAAAGCCCTCACCTCTTTATTTTCTACTGCAAGGTTTAACTGCTTATTTTGGTCTTGGGTGTAAAAGAAATACTCAGCTGATCCTTGGTCCTGCCTGGATGCTAGACCAGTCCCCACAGTTTCTCTCCCTCTGCTTCGGTGCTCTTAGTATCCGTGAGTCATCATGTCTGCTACAGTGTATTAGATAGGAGGATACTGAGGGACATTCCACTAACCGGAGTGGAAAGAGAGGCTCTGAGGATTGGTCTAGCAGCCAGCCAGGACCAAGGATCAAGTGAGTATATATATTTTTCTTTAACACCTGAGATTAAAGTGAGCAGTTAATAATAATTTTTATTCTGCCCACAGTTCACAGTTAAGGGACCAAAAGAGAGAAAATAAGATACTTTCCTTGTGAAGGTTAAAACAAAATGTAAAGTGTTGCTTAAAATAAAATCGGAACAAAAAATTCTGTTGACAAAAGTGCTCATGGGATCTTAAAAACTTTAGAGGCTCTATAGTATCTATCAATAGCAACAACACCATTATTATTATTATGCACCCATCAAACATTAGAAAACTGCTACCCATTAAAGGCTCTAATTGTGTTTCCTGGTATTCATATGGAGCAGCTGACTGCCAATCTAAAGAGTGATATAGAGCAGTGGTTCTCAACCTGCATAACTTTAGGACCAACATTTGTCCTTGGTCATTGAGTCGCACAAAACTGGAGCGCACGGCATTGTTCCAGTGCAATCAATCAAACTGTGGGCGGGAGATGTGTTTGGGGTGCCATCCAAATGAAAGGCAACACAATGCACCTCCCATACCAGAACGAACAGTATGTGCGATTATGTGGTAGTTTGCGATTAAAACACTGACAGACACACACAACCACAGATACAATCTTACACACTCCTAGAAAACGTTTAGGGGTTCAGTGTGGGCTGCTGTGCTGTGACGGAGCTCTCTCCATATGTGCATTGCTCGTACAGCTCCCTTGAGCTCCCTGTAGAGGTGTCGGGCGCCAGAATGTGACGTCACTCCAGTCACATGAGGGAGCTGTAAGCAATGCACATATGGATGGAGCTCCCTCGCAGTCATATCCCCACCCCACCTCAAGCTGACACTTGACACCAGGCAGCATATTTTGATTGGCTGCTCAGCACAAGAACTGACAGTGCTGCGCTATGGAGGTGGCTGAGGAACATCTCACCTAGTGCAATGGAAGGCATGCCACGACCCACTGAACATGGGGTTGCGACCCACCTTAATTATTCCCATTACCTTTCAGAAAGAAAGACAATGTATAATATTAAAGATTGAACTGTTTTAGACAACTGCCTTCCTCTTACAAAACCCCAATGTAAAAGAATCTGTGAAGTAATAAAAGGAAGCTAGCTCTTTCCTTTTTTTGCAACATGGCCTATACCCGCTGAAATGACAAAATAACTTACACAATTTGCCTTTTCTAAAATATGCATCATCATATAATACAAAATGGGAATTTCCTAAAAGTTGTGAAATAGACAGTAATGTTGAATATGCATTTACGGTACTCTGTTGAGGAAATAAATGTGTATCCTATATGGATTTTGAAATCAGTGATAATGGGGTTTAATATAATAAAGCACTGGAGGCTGTTCACCGATATCTAATCATGTGCTAGCAAAAATCCTGTTTTTTCATTTTTATTAAACCTGTTTGGGTATTGAAAGTAAACATAGCTTCACCTAATTTACCAACATTCTCTTTGCAAAGTAAACATTTAACTTGCTAGGTGAACATCCTCTCTAACTAATTCACGCTATTATTATTATTATACAGGATTTATATTGCGCCAACAGTTTGCGCAGCGCTTTACAATATAATTAGCGGTGACTGGCATTTTGCAGGAAGTGAACAATGCCAGGCACCGCTGGGCCAGATAGAAAACGATTGATTTCTATGTGCCCTATTCACACCTCAACAAAATCATGATGTGCAGTGCGTTTTTTTGCCGCTCACTGTGTCGCAGATCATTGTGCTGCTGCCAAATGGAGTGTACACTTTGTAAAGTAAAAAAAAACATACTGTTTTTTTAATTTTATTTCTGAATGTCTGAATGGAATGGGTGCAAAAAATGAAAAAAGGGCCTCAGTCATGAAGGGGTTAAAAAGTTTATTTTCAGATGTATTGTGTAGAAGGAAAAGATATGTTTTGACCTGCAGGAGACAAAGTGTCTCAGACCTCGATATTACTTCTAGGGGTGACTTATTAACCACTTCAAGACCAAGTGTTTAGACCCCCTTCCTTGCCAGGCCATTTTTCAGTATTCAGCGCTGCGGTACTTTGACTGATGTTTATTCCGTCATGCAACGCTGTACTGAAATTTAATTTTATACCATTTTGGGGGCCAGATAGAGCTTTCTTTTGGTGGTATTTAATCACCACTACGGGTTTTATTTTTTACTATAATTAGGAAAGATTTTGAAAAAAATAAAGTTTTTTTTACATTATGTTAGGAAACATTTATTATTACCCAGTTTTTTTGGTAAAATATAAAAGTCGGGGTCACGTTGGGTAAATAGACACCAAACATGTCAAGCTTTAAAATTGCACGCACCCGCGACATTGTAGAAAACTACCATACCCAAAATTGGCCATAGGAGACACTTTAAAAGCTTTTACCGCTCATCAGTTTAGTGTTATAAGTAATTGATGGCCCTAGAATTATTGCTCTCACTCCGACGTTCGCAGCGATATGTAACATGTGCGGCGTAATGGGCGTAATCGTCTTTTTTGCACGTATGCGCCCCCGACACATGTTTGCATGTGTGTATGTATGGGTGGGGGCTTTAAATTTTTTTAATTCTTTTTTATGTGTAACTTAAAATCTTAGGGGGAGGGACTTTTTTTTTTCCCACTAAACTTTATTGCTATCACTTACGGGGGCTAATAAAATACCCCTATGTGATAGCAAAATATGTGACAAAAAACTTTACCATGAGGATAAGAATCTTTATTGTAGCCATGTGCAGGCATGTCAAGTCACCCATGATTTACACTCCCCCACCTGGTGCAGAGTGTTGATCTCTCAGAATTTTAGGAGAGGTTTCACATACTGCAACTGCACTCCTACTTCCCTGGTGGACTACTGCCTCCATGTATTGCAGCTCCTGTAACAGTATAGAGCTGCTACCCACATGACATATGCTAGAGGTTTGGGTCAAAAGACCCACAGAAGAACGGACAGAAGAAAAAGATTGACAGGCTGATATACCTTGCTAAGTTTCACAGTTCACTGTGAGTAAAGTAAATGTTTCTGCCTTGTCCACAGCAAGCTTCAAGCAGGAAGGTTGCGTAGTTTATCTATTTAGAGCTTGGGTTGTAATTTCTGTATAATTATCTTCATGCTGCACTCCATCATCTTCTGTTCGGCCGATCCGAAGTGCAGAAGGAGTTCGACTCAGCTGATCCAACATCTGGATCGGCTAAGCCGAACCTCCGGCGGTCTACTCGCTGCTGTTCGGCCTATTCTCATAGATGGCGAACAGCAATTAGTGAATAGCCGAATGCCGCCGAGCGGCATTCCGCTCGGCTGTTCTGCTCGGTCCCTTTGTGGGACCGAGCAGAATAAAAAAACAGTTTAAAAAGTTGTAAAAAATAAAATAGAAAACGATTGGGCGGAGCTAGCAGTGACAGCTAGCTCAGCCCAACTGTTTTCTATTGGCTGCTGCCATCGGAAAAAAAAAAAAAGAAAAAGAATCACCATAGGAATGCATAGCTAGATTCCTATTGTCTATTTCAATTTGCAATAGCCAATAGCAAACTAGCTATTGCACCAGCCCACTACTGCTGTCAATCAGCAGAGCGGGACCTGCAGTTCTCCATCAGGTCCCCCTCTGGTGATTGACAGCAGCAGAGGGCGGGTGCAATAGCTATTCTGCCATTGGCTATTGTCGAACTCCTGGCTGAGTCGAACTCCTTCTGCACTTCGCCAGCCGAAGCCACCAGATGTACGGCTGATTTCAGCCGATATACGGCTGGAATCAGCCATACCAGCCTGAAGTGAATAGCCGAACAGTGTTCGGCTCACTTCGCTTCGGGTCGGTTAGTCACTCGGCCGCTTAGTGAATAGACCCCATAGTATTCTGTGTCCCCAGTTATTTACAAAAACGGGTGAAAAGCCATGGCAGTAAACCCTGTAAATGTCAAATACGGAAGGGCAGAGCCCATCATACGGTAATACACTGGAGGGATCAGTAATAGACATAAGGGTATAAAATGGGATAAGGAACGCCTTCATGAAGCGCAGATTCATTTAGAGTGCACAAAAATTATAAAGAAAAATATTAAGACCACTGTTCAAAGGCAAATTAGCAGAATAATAAAGTCTGTGCTGAAGACAACAAAAACACAGAGCACAGGCATGAAAAAAAAGAGAAAAACCAAACAGCAAGGTGTAAAAATCTTACACCTCTCTAGGGTCAGTTTCAGTATTGCTGTTTCCGCCCATCGGCCTTCTGGAAGCATTCCTCCTTTCACATCAAGGCAAGGGAATAGCTGAGGAAGGTAGTACAGGTGCAGTCCAGGACTTGACAGGGAGACATTCCTAGAAATTGGAACAAGTCCGGAAGCTGAGACTGGGTATGGAGCACAAAGGTAGGACCTTATTTGTGGATCAGTAGGTGGAAAGGAAATCCCCAGGGGTAGGTTGTTCCAGTTTGGTGAAGTTTGTCCAGCAGAGGCATCATGAGGCAACACATTTACAGAATCCGGCATGACAGGTCCGGAAGGATTTGTATGGAGGGCCCGTCAAAATCAATTGTACCTTTTGGCCCAGGCAGCATGCAGGATATCCTCTTTTACTTTAAAAAAAAGTGCACCCTGCACAGGGTGTCACGAGGAGTAGTGGAGCCTGGACGTTGTTGAGCTTGCACTCTGTGCACCCTGTCTATTTCAATCTCCGCAGTTGATGGACAATCTAGGAGGGGGTTAAAGATTGCAAGTACTGTGGGTGTTAGGTCTGAGCTAGTAGTGGCCTCAACCCACCATATTACCCTCCCAGAAGTTCCCTGTCCTTTTCCCTGCTCCAGCACTGCCTACAGATGGATGTACTCCCTCTGGCAGGAATAGGAGTCCTTTCCTAACACCTGACAACAGGTAAACTGTGCACAATGGGGAAGAGGATGCAGGGGTGGAAGAGGGTTCATATGTGTAAAAGGCTACAGATGTGGAAGGACATGCAGAGGTTGAAGGGAGTGTTGTGATGGAAAGGGGTACAGTGGTGGAATGGGGTGCAAATCTGACAAAGTGGTGGAAGGGGTATAGTGGTGAAAGAGGGTGTAGAGGTGGAAAGGCATGAAAAGGGTGAGGGGCATGCAGGGGTGAAAAGGGTGCAGTGATGAAACAGGTTGCATATGTGGAAGGGGGTGCAGAGGTAGAAGGGGATGCAGTGATGGAAATGGGTTTCAGTAGTGAAAGGGGTGCACAGGTGAGAGTGCAGTGATGGAGGGGGGTGCAATGGTGGAAGGGGGTGCAGGGGTGGAAGGGGGTATAAATGTGGAAGATGGGTGCATAGGTGAATGTGCATGCAAAGGTAGAGGGCAATGCGGGGGTGAAAAGGGGTGCAGAGGTGGAAAAGGGTACAGTGGTGAAAAGGGGTGTATATGTGGAAAGTGGTGCAGAGGTAGAAGGGGGTTTAGTAGTTAAAGGGGGTGTAAAGATGGAAGAGGGGTGCAGAGGTGAATGTGTGTGGAGGGGAAAAGAGAGATAATGTACAAATGACATGTATTGTACTGCACCGGTTTTGCTCCATTACATATACCTGTACTGTGTGAGATGATATCTCCATTAAATACTGTGGGATTCATTTACTACAGAAGCAGAGACTGCCTGCTTAGCAAAGTACACTTAGTGAAAAGGTAAACCTATGTTCACTTTGAATATCCAATCATTTGCAGGGGAAATAAATAAAAATCCTAGATTTTGGCTTGCAGGTAAAGGGATGATTGAAGTGAACACAATTTCCCCTTATTCACTAAACTAAATTAAGCTATTTTCTCGTACGATCAGCCCATCTTGGACAGGCAGATCGTACTTCCGATGACCGCAATGCAGAACGGGCAGTGTGCGCGTGCGCACACCGGCCCGTTCCGCAGCTGTCGAACGAGCAAGCTAGGAACCCGCCGACAATCGTACGATTCTCGGCAGGTTTTCGAGCATGCTGGTTCGACAAAAGACGTGCGACCGTACAGTAAAAACGTCTTCGTTCACACTGCTCGATTCTCGTACGATCGCGGGATTTCTCGCGATTCTCGTACGAGAATTGAGCAGTGTATGGGCACCTTTAGAGCAAGCACAACACTGGGTGCCCATCCACCCAGCAGGCACAACACACATACACACACAGAATAGTCATAGCAAACAGTTTTTTCCTTTACACTCTCACTGCCCCACCCATTACTAGTAATCAATTATTGCAACTTAATTAAAAAATCGTAAATAATGTTTCAGCCTATTTTCAAAAGAGCTTCTGATATATTCTTACAACTGTATGGTGGTAGTTAAAAGAGAATTATGGGGTAAACTATGGGGTCAAGGAGGACATATACTAACCTATACTAACCTATTCCTGTGACCAAAGCTCAGTATATAGCAAGCTATATAGTGAGAGTGCCACAGCCGGGACGGATCCCGACAATACTGTTGAGATCCACCCAGCTGGCTGATTGACAGCGGGCTCTGCCTATCTAGAGGCAGAGCCAGCTGTGCCCGCCCCCTCCCCACCTCCTGACACCGCTCCCCGCAGGGATTCCCCCGTCCTCTCTTCGATCCTCCAGCGCTGACTGGAGGATCGGAGAGGGGAGGGGGGAATCCCTGTGCGGAGCGGTGACTCACAGTCACTGCTCTCTGCACGGAAATGATCGGAAAGTGAGCGAGCGACGGTATGCGTTTGCTCACTTCCCTATCAATAGAGCCGACGTGTGACAATTAAACTGTCACACGTCGGCTCTTTTGATAGGGAAGTGAGCAAACACATACCGTCGCTCGCTAAGAAAAGCACTTACCTCATAGTTCTCCTTTAAGGGAGAACTATGGGGTCAGTGTTTTTCCCCATAGTTCTCCTTAGGGTAACGGGAGGACACAAACTAGCGCCCTAGCGTTACCCTAAGCTCAGTATACCGCGAGCTACAGCCCGCGGTATACTGAGACGCCGCAGCCGGAGCGGATCCCGACGTAGATGACGGGATCCGCCCAGCTGCGTGAGTGACAGCTGGCTCTGCCTATCTAGAGGCAGAGCCAGCTGTACCCGCCCCCCTCCCCCGTCCGTTCCTGAGCCGACCTGTGACAGTCTCATTGTCACAGGTCGGCTAGAACTATGAGGTGAGTGGAAATTACTCATCTCATAGTTCTCCTTTAATAGTTACTATTCTACTATAATCACTTGGTAACAAAGCAATCAGCTAGGAGCATTGTACCAGCTGACATGCTATTGCAGGTATCCAATTGCTTGATTACACCACAACTCATTAATTTTCAGATAGTTATCTTTTAAAATCCCCTCCCCCAAGTCTCATAATCACCTGGCCCTGTTCCTGCCAGATCGACCTTGTGAGGAGCTGCAAAAGGCCTCTTCTAGGGACAAGCATCCCAAGAGTAAAAAATAACTGTACAAAAGTATATTTATCCTTTAACCCTGTCGCCGCCAGGCCCAGCTTACCAGCTTTTTATCTCAGGTTATCAAACATTTTTTTTTTCACCTTTTTGCTATTTTACACTCCTTTTCACTTGCAGCTTTAAAATTAGTACAAGACCCCCAAACCATATATTTTCTGACTACAACAAGCTTGAAAGGAAAGACGCTGTAATTGATTTTTTAGGTCCCATGATATTTGTGCAAATGTATATCATTCATTTTGAAACACACCCAAACACACTGAGGAAATGCACTTGGTGTGTTGCATTAGAAAATAAGTGTCCTGCGTGTTTTTAAGCATGTTAAGGTGCCCATACACTTTATGATTATTGTTCGAAAAACGACCGAGATCGGGTTTTCGTGCAATAAACGGCCAGTTGATGGGAAGTGAACAATCAGAATTACTGTACAACTGGCCGAATTTCCCCAATTGGTCAGGCTAGAAAACTTTTTTCTAATCGTACGAAAATTGATAGATTAGTGGCATTTTTGTACAAAACAATTTGCAACATCAACACTGCACATGCGCAAACGAAAATCCGTTCTGTCCATCGCCGAAATTTGGTCAGTTAGTATTGCTATTCAGATGACAAGATTTCTAGCAGGATCAACGAGCATTTGTTTGCACTTATTAAACAGATATACCAAAATGCTTCCAATGGTACATTTAACAGATCAAAATGGAGCAAATAAAAGAGGGTTATTATTACGGTTCACAAACCCTTTAAACCTTTATTATCAGAAACTTGCTGGTAGGACCTCACACACTGTGTCCCAATATTTCAGTTAACTGACATGCCAGTATCAATCAGATAATGTAGCTAAAGGGTCAGGTTCAGACAAAGAAACTAAGCTAAATAAGGACGTATATCAATATTTCATGTTAGCACATGTATGTTAGCGCAGTCATATTAAAGACTGTATTTTCAAATTCCCACATAAGTGTAAATATGACTGATACCTATAAAATTACAGCCAGAGGTTTTAAAACCCCATAAGATTAAATTCTGCCCAAACCTATACTTTGTACTGTATGAGTATGTATAAGCCACTTTTCCTTCCTAAATAAAAATGAATGCTCCTATATTTCCTTAGCCTACATAGCCTAGATCACATGCCTTTGGCTACTAGTCAAATAAAATGGTGGCTACTTTTGTTCCCCATGGCCCCTGTGTGTGCTGTAAAGTAGCCAACATTCCAGGACCACTCCCATGATGGACTACAATGTCACATATAGTTTACTAATTTGTATTGAGATTGTACTTCATCACAGGGGTGAGCTTGGAGCAGTAACTACTTTACAACACACACAGAGACCATGGGGAACCAAAGTAGCCACCCTCCAGAAAGAAGGACAGTGTCAGCACCAATACAGAGATGATTTGAGGATCTTCTGAATGCTACACAAATAAACTACATTTTTGTTAATATTTAGGGTACTTGAATGGATTTTTAAGAATTAACTCCTGAATTTAGTGTCACTTTAAATAGGTACTGCCACATAAACACTCCCGTAGTAGAAATGAAAAAACTGATCTGGGTGTACAGGTATATATATGGATGTAAAGGTATAAGCTGAAGTGGTTAAATAAGTAAATAAAGTTATAATTAAACATCATGGACAAAATACATTATGTAAAAACTAAACAAGAAAACATTTACCTCATCTTAATCCTGAACACATCAACAAATAAAATTGGCGAGTGTAAAGCTGGCCATACACTATGCAAATTTCAGCCAAAATCCACACAGTGGCTGCCGCTGTCAGCACCCTTCCAGCTGTCATCCCTCAGTTAGATTGAAGGAGCTGATTGAAAAATCTTCGGCCGAACTGTGCTTTCAGCCAACCGTCCGCTGTCAGAATAATATGGAGACAGCAAGGGATTCCTCCATCCACACTCGTAAGCTTGGATGGAGGAATCTTTTACATTTTCTTCGTTCAGCCCACAGGTTGACCGAAGAAAATATAACAATGTATGGCCAGCTTTACTCTCACATTTAGATTACATCATATTTAATATACCAATGACTAAGGTTGCATCATTTTCCTTATAGCTTTTAACACTTACCTAAAGATGCTTTTCTCAGCTTTGACTTCAATATAAAGGTATCCCTAAACTATACTGTAGATCCTTTTAATGAGTTCAGTACAGAATGATCTTGTGTTACTTTTAGAATACTAAGCTATACTCGGGAAAAAGGGAAGGAAAAACAGTGGTATTTCAACATACCACAAACTTCTGCTTTCCGACGTGTGTTGGAATATGACAAAATGTTAGCTTTCACATTTACAGTTTCTCTAACATTGCAGTTCCTGCACTCAGAAGCTCTCACTATTCTCAACACATAAGCTACTTGTATGGAGGTGATGCATGCTCTCACAACTTAAAAATATGTGTTTTAATGTAGATTTCATTGCATGTATGCAATGGTCCCTTTTGATCAATTAAACATGCCATTGACAGAGTTTTGTTATATATGTTTGATAAGTACAAAAAATACCTGTTGACCCTGCCAGAAACCTTGTTAAATTCCTGTGCTGCATGCTTTTACAGTTACATTGTATTCAACTATGGGATTATCATCAGCACAATTAAATACAATGAGGGGGTTTTATCAATACTGGAGCAGACAAAATCTGGAGCAGTTGTCCATGGCAACCAATCAGCTTCTCTCTTTCATTTTCAACTGAAAACTGAAGAGAGATGCTTATTGGTTGCCATGCACAACTGCTCCAGATTTTGCCTGCTCCCGTTTTTATAAATTTACCCTAATATTTATACATAAAATAGCAATATTAATTGGATATTAATTGGCCTCGGCCTTTATTAGTATAACTAATATACCAATTAATACTTTAATATTAAAGCAGCACAAATAATCAATATATTAAATATCAGTTCAGCTTAGCCACTCCGACTCAAGCCGTAAATATGAAGGGACAACAAAACTCACTCCATAGAACAACTGAACCAAAAAATATCAACTGGCTCAGCCATTAGGACTCAAACCGAAAACAACTTAACCAAAAATATCAACCGGCTCAGCCACTACGACTCAAGCCGAAAACAACAACTTAACCAAAAATACTAGATTTGAACTAGATTTGAACACTGTCTGTCCTAACAAAGTGTTTAAAGATCTAGAAGCCTTGTTTGTTATTGAGGGGGAGTTTATTTAGCATAGTCAGAGTATCCTGTTACCGAAATGAGAAAGAAGCTTGCAAAGGTCAACTAAACAGAGTTATCTAAAACAGGCCTTCTTAAACTTTCTCCACTCGTGACCCCTTTTTGGGCGAGGAAATGTTTAAGGGACCCCAGCGTCGGACGGTGTCTCTCCCCTTTTTCCCCCAACGTCGGTCAGTGTCTACCCCCTCCCCTAGCATCAGTCGGTGATGCACAGTAAACGAAAACAAAAAAATCTTGTTTCGAGCCCAGGCCTCCCCGGCCGTACCCCCTTGATGGTGGTCCTGGCCGGGGATTCAGATCGTGACCCCTCCTGTTCACTTGCGGGACCCCATATGGAGTCGCGACCCACACTTTAAGAAGCACTGATCTAAAAGATAAGAAATAGATTTTGAGAAATAAACTTTATAGCTGCATGCATCAGTGAAATTGTGAAAAATTAAGGTACCCACAATTATTAATAGTTAATGCTTTAAATGCCTTTACAGCTCATCAGTTTAGCGTTTACAGTACATGAGGGGCCTAGAGTTATCTCTCATTTTTGCATCCGCGGTGATGCCCGCTATGTGCATTTGGTGTTTACATAAACGTGTGCACCCAATGTATGCATTTGCATTCCTATGTGTGTGTGTGTGGGGGGGCGTTGCGTGCTTTTACATTGTTCCATAAACGTTTTATTTTTTAAGCACTATTTAAATTTTTTCAACTTTTTTGCTTTTACAAGGGGGCTAACAGGACAGGTACTCTATGGAGACATCAAGAATCCATTAGACCGCTACTGTCTCCACTGCTCTTGGTTCAACTCTACTGTAAGTCCCGTAACAGTATTCAGGCAACTCTGGAGCCACCCAGATCACTTTTATTAATAGAATTAAAATAAGCCATGAGACATTTCTATTGCACTTTCAAATGGAAACTGATGTGGGTGGCGCAAGATATGAACAGGTCTGTCTGCTTTGTTAATGTGAAGCATGTCACTCATGCCAGCTTCCTGTTCTATTATAATGGCACCTGAAGGGGAGGTGGGGGGGGCGTTGCATGCTTTTACATTGTTTCATAAACTTTTTATTTTTTAAATATCAGGAAAATGTCACTCGTGCCAGTTTCCTGTTCTGTTATGATGGCACCTGAAGCTTTGTTAATTCCCCATTGTGTGTGTTTGTTATTTTAATTCATTCGAACAGCAAACTACAGGTCAACATACCCAACAGGCAGTATGTAGGGATTTTTCCAGTGTAGTTCAACAGAACCATTTGCTGAGAACAGGCTATAGACTAATGCAGACTATTGAAAATACATTTTCTAATGTCTATGCATATTATCTGACAGATACCGCAAAAATGCATGACAGCATATGTGGTGAAAAAAGAGCCCTAACTAGTACAAAATATATTTTAGTTTAAAACTGAACTCCAGATAGTCCTGGAGCAAAAGACAAAAAAATAGGCGGAGGACTGCATGGCAGGGTGGACAGGGAAACAGGAAGGATGGGGTTAAGGTTATTGTTAAGGGAGGAGGTCACTTACCTGTTTGGCTGGATGTAAGTCATCCAGGACTGGTCTCTCTAGTGGTCTTAGGGGGAAAGAGGTACGGGTCAATCTGGAGTTTCCTCACGATGAGAAAGCTTTCCCCCCTGCAGCTGCTCTGTAACTGCCCAGCTGTTTATCAAAGAGATTGTCCAACTCCATGGGATCTCGAGTAATATTGTTTCAGATCGAGGGATGCAGTTTATGTCCAAGTACTGGAGAGGTCTCTGCAAAGCCCTGCAGATTGAGAATGTTTTCTCCTCTGCATACCAGCCGCAAATAAATGGACAATCCGAATGCACCAATCAGACCCTCGAGCAATATTAGCGTTGTTTTTCTACTTTTGCGCAGGATAACTGGGCTGAATTTTTACAGTTGGCGGAGTTTGTCTACAATAACTCTGTACATTCAGCTACTAGTCAATCTCCATTCTATGCTAACCTTGGCTACCATCCCTCTTTTTTACCTACCTTGATTTCGGATACCTCTGTTCATGCTGTCAAAGAGAGAACTCAGCAGCTTCTCGCCAACTTCAGTTTTGCAAGACACTCTGGCCAAAGCACAGCAGGAAAATAAACTCTTTTTCGACAAGAGGAGAGGAGATTTGATCCTGCAACCTGGAGACAAGGTATGGCTTTCCACGACTAACTTAAAACTAGCCTGGCCTTCTAAGAAACTGGGACCTAAATTAATTGGTTAATTTCCTGTAAAAAGACAGGTCAACTCAGTGGCCTACGAACTTACCTTGCCTAAGACTTATAAAGTTCACCCTGTCTTTCATGCCTCGATGCTGAAACCTTCTTCTCCTGATCCTTCTTCCGACCGTGCGTCGGGTACACCTGCTAGTACCCTAGTTGAAGGCGTAGAGGAGTATGAGGTGTAAAAAAAAAAAGGGGTCAAATTTGGTTTTTAATAAATGGGAGGGGCTATGGCCCTGGAGATAATTCCTGGGAACTGAAAGACAATGTACATGCTGCTAGACTGGTACAAGAATTTTTTCACAGGTATTCTGAAAAACGGTCCTTGATGCGCATCCAGAGGCTGCCCTTTGGGAGGGGGCAATGTAAGAAACGTCCTGAGCATGACATCTATGCACATGTCTGCAAACCCATTATTAGGGTCAAAGGAAAACGTGCGCAATATGTGCGCATTGGAGATTGCATGAGCTTTCCAGCAAGGAGTTGCACAGGAAGTGACATCTTTGGAGCCATATTTAAACAGATATTGCACACGTCCATTGCTGATTGATCCTTAGCTATTCCTGTGTTCTGTAGCTCATGTGATCATGTTGTTTCTTGTTCCTGACCCGGCTTGCCTTGACCATTCTTCTGCCTGCTGATTGTACCTGCTTGACCACCGGCTTTGACTTTGCTCGTTCCCGGCCCTGCTGCTGGCTCCTGAATCTGTACTGCAATTCCTGATTGGCTTGACCTCGGCTTGTGACCCTGACCCGACTTCTGTCTCCTGCTTCGGTACCTCGCTTGCATCTGGTTCCCTACCATCCAGGCACTAGGGCTACCTTGTGTCCTTCTCTCCCTGTTCCCACATCCAGGGAAGTTGGACACGGGACGCACGGGATGCCATCTCCTCCAATCCGGTCTCACTCCAGGCACGTAACACAATCCCTCCTTGGCAAATTGAATTTTGTATGTAAGATGGCCTCCCCGCCGCCAGCAATTCGATTGTTGCATTATTTGGTATTGTGTTGCTTGCAGCTCAATGCTTTCATCTATACAATACATTTGCCTGGAGCTTCTAATACCCTAGCTGATGCGTTATCTCATTTTTAGTGGGACAAGCTCTGTGTGTTGGCACCAGGAGCGGAGCAATGTGGGGTTCCTTGTCCCCATCATCTGTGGAAGCTTCCTTTTGGAGTCCTTGCAGTATTGCTTCGTAAGTCGGTGAGCTCATCTATGTGGTCAACTTATGTTAAGGTATGGCTACAGTGGTTCCAGTTGATGCAAGATATGAATGATGTGGCATTTTCCGAGGTGAGTACTGATCTGGTCCTTTACTTTATTGGTTACAATTTCTTACAGGGTGTGTCTGTAGCTTCTTTGAATCGCAATGTGAAACAACGAAAGAAGGAGCGCTACAACCCTGGAATACTAGATGAAAGAAGGAGCGCTACAACCCTGGAATACTAGATGTTTAACAGTTTGAAGATATAGTGTAACTATTGATGCAGACTCACTTTTGGATGGACGAGGTGGTATCTTGCTGTTAAGTTGTCAGCACGGCTCGCAGGGCGGAATCTGTGGCTGGTCTGTGTGGGAGTGAACTCCGGGCTATGGGGTTTCTGTTAGGTCCATGGATGTTGGAAGGTGATTCTTGTGACCGGATGACCCGTTGAGGCGAAGTACACTGTGCGTGTAGTGTGACGCTCACTGTCAGGTACAATGAGAGCTCAGGTGGCCAGGCTGCCACTCGTCGGCTGATCGGGAGCAGGAGCACCGCTGTACACCGTTCTGACAGTGGAACAGTGGTCGCTGTGGAAGGGGTTAAAGAGTAAGCTTCAGGCTAGGGGACCTTGCAGTCCGTGGAGTGGTCGGTGTGGCTACGCGTTTCGAGGCTCTGTACCTCTTTGTCAAGCCAGAAGTAGTTCTGAGACAGTTCACTGGAGCTGGCGGGAAATACAGCGGTTTAAAAAATGACAGGTGGGCGTGGTTTACGATCGTCGATGGCTGTCATTGGTCAGTCTTGCCTGGAGGGTTATTCTAGGCAGCTGGTGAACGGCTTCAAAGCCGTTATGTAGAAAACATCTTTAGGTGTGTGTGTGTGTACAGTTGTAACTGTTTGTATAAAGACAAGTGTTACTTGAAAAGGAGTAGTGTCATCTAATCATTAATAAAAAGTTTTAAAGGAGTGGATCATTCCTTGTGGCAATAGGATGGCTGGATTTTATCTTTGGGTGGTTCTATTCTTTCAATGACATGTATGGTTAAAAGAAGGATGAGTGACAAATATGTTTAAAAACTAATATGTTTAAAAACGAATGAGCGTGAGGTAGAAAGGATTTATTTTGAAACAGGATTTATTTTGAAACAATTTGTTTTGAAACAATTAGTTACATGCACTATTATGGTCTTTGGACCTTTCAATTGTAGCCATTATAATTGTTTTGTTTGGGAAGTGGATAGTGCGTTTGGATGTATGGGACCCAGGGTCTTATTAGTTGTTTTTTTTTTTTTTTTTTGTTATTTATTGTTTTATATTTGTTTTTAGAGGATGGTTTGTATCTCAAGATCTTCATTGAGTCCAGTTGCTACTAAGGTGTTTAGTTTGTATATCCAAAATGTCTCTCTATTGCATAAGAGTCGAAAACGCTCGGAAGGTGTTAGGTGAGTGGGTATGTTTTCTATAGCAAACACATGTAGGGCATGGATATTTTTGTGGTGTTTGGCTGTGAAATGCCGTGGGACGCTATGTTCTGTATCTCCTTTCTCTATAAAGCGTCTGTGTTCTCCAATGCGTTTGCGTAAAGGAAGTATGGTTCGTCCGACATATATATAACCGCAGGGGCAAGTTAGTCCATATACCACATGATCATGTGTACATGTGATGAATTGTCTTGTGTTATATATGTTATTGCTGTGGTCTTTGAATGTTACTTGGCCATGATGGATAAATTGGCAAGTGAGGCACTTGGGTTTTTTGCACCGAAATGTCCCAACCCTGTTATCAAACAAGAAGTTTTTTGTGTTTGTTTTGGATTCTTTAACTAATTTGCTAGGTGCAATTATGTTTTTGATATTTTTGTTTTTCTTAAAGTTTATGAATGGTCTGGTTGGTAAGAGGGGTCCTAATTTTGGATCCTTTAGTAGGATGTGCCAATTTTTACAACTTTTTCTATGGCCTTGTAACTATTATTGTATGTGGTGATGAACCTCACTTGGTTGTTGTTAGCTGAAGCTTGGTTATGATCGACAGTTTTAGGTGTAACTGTTTGCAGGTAGGTGGAACATGCGTTTGTAATTAATTCATCAGGGTATTCTTTGTCTTTTAAATTTGTTGGTAAGAAGTAGACTGGACGCAGTGTAGTCTGATTTATCAGTGCAATTTCTGCTCAGTCGACAAAACTGGCTTTTGGGGATGTTGTTTTTCCACCTGGGGTGATAGTGTACGGGATAAAAATTGGATTTAGGTCTAAGAGAGGTGTGAATGATTTCAGGATTAGCCATGGACTCAATGTTATAGTCATAATCAGGGCACGTGTCTGCCAACTCATATAATATGTTTAAAATGTCTCCATCGAGGTTCTCGACTATGTTGAGTGCAGTCTCATCAAGTGAATCAGGAGCGTTACTGGTAGTGATGGTGTTAAGGGCTGTTGAGTAATGGCGTTGTAAAGTGAGGGAGCGAATGAATTTATTCAGGTCTTTGAATAATGTAAACGGGTTGGGTTTGGCGTCTGGTGCAAAATTTAAACCTTTTTGGAGTAAGGACAATTCATATGGGGTTAGAATATGGTCAGAGAGATTAAATATTTTGATAGTGGAGAGTTCTACAGTAGGATTATTTCTGTTTTTGCTATTTTTGCTAAATTTTCCTCCTCGGGATCCTCTTCGCGTGCTTTTCTTTTTATTTTGGGAGGGTGTATGGGTCCCAAGTCTAAAAAATAAGTAATATTGCCAGTGCTGGAGGTGATGGTGTTAAGGGGGGCTGGTAATTCTGGAGTAGTTTCTATTAAGGAGTTGGGTGGATGTGTTTGTGGAAGTTCTGAGGAGGCTGTTTCTTGGTGTGGATTCATGGGAGAGGGGGATGATTGAGGGTTACTAATTTTTGGAGATGTGATGGACTTTGATCTTGTGGTTTTGTGGATGTAAATGAGATTGGTGTCATCCCAAATTAGTTTTGTCACTTTATTTGTGGCTATAGAATGTATGGATAAGAGGGGAACAGGGTGTGGTTTAGCTGAAGTGTTGATGTGGGATTTCTTCCACTGTAATACTCTATTGAGATTATAATCTGTGATGTCTCTTTTGAGTTTTTTGGCTTTGGAGCATTTGATATTGTTTTCGAATTTACTAGTATTATGTGTTAGGTTGGACATCCATGGAGTGTAAAGACATGAAGTTACAAACGAGTCTTTGATGTTGATCTGGAGGTTACTGATTTTACTTGATATTTCATTTAATTTACGCTCTCTTTGATTGATTATAAGTTCAATCCACTTTTTGGTGCAGAATTCGGAGAGAAGGTGCCAATTTGCTGAGAGATCTTGATCTAAGAAATCACAAGTTTTGGAGATTCTAAGGCCTCTCGGGGTAATGCCCAATTCAATGTATTTTTTCAGGAATGCAATATCCCACCATTGTTGGCTTTCGTGATTGATGCATGTTTGGAGTTTTAAGAACAGTTTTCTCATGTTCATTTCGAAAGTTGGGGAATGGGGAGGGCGGTGATTTTGGGAATCGGTGTTGATCAAAGGTGCAAGAGGGGGTGTTTTGGGAAGTTTTAGGGTGTTTGGTATATGCGAAGGATCGGCAAAAATTAAATCTAGTTTGTTTTCTTTGTTGGTATAGCTCATTGTGGTGACTGTGTGCAGCTAGCCGGGCCTCTAGGCGAAATAGCAAGATAAAAAACAATGGGAGTGGCGAGTGCACAACAGGTGTGGACAGTATGAAAAACCTTAAATAACTTTAAAAAACTTTAAAAGCACTTTTTTTATTTTAAAAATTTTTTTGTTATGTATAAAAAACTTTGAATACCGGGTGTGGGTGAGCGAGCTCCTAAATCAGGGAGAGGGACCCTGTGGACAATGTGAAACAACGAAAGAAGGAGCGCTACAACCCTGGAATACTAGATGTTTAACAGTTTGAAGATATAGTGTAACTATTGATGTAGACTCACTTTTGGATGGACGAGGTGGTATCTTGCCGTTAAGTTGTCAGCACAGCTCGCAGGGCGGAATCTGTGGCTGGTCTGTGTGGGAGTGAACTCCGGGCTATGGGGTTTCTGTTAGGTCCATGGATGTTGGAAGGTGATTCTTGTGACCGGATGACCCGTTGAGGCGAAGTACACTGTGCGTGTAGTGTGAGGATCACCGTCAGGTACAATGAGAGCTCAGCTGGCCAGGCTGCCACTCGTCGGCAGATCGGGAGCAGGAGCACCGCTGTACACCGTTCTGGCAGTGGAACATAACATAAAAAGTAACATTCACACAATTACATCAAATTCTCTTTATACATACATTAGCCAATTTTCTTCTCACTGTTTCTGCATTTGTGTTACTACAGAAGCCGCCAGATGGTGTTTTAGTGAAGCTGAGTTGAAGCGTATTGGGAGGTGGCAATCCAATACATACAGTTTGTATGTTCGGCCTCATGTATTATAAATTTGTGTGCACTGTCTGGCGTTTATATGGGGTTTTAGCTTTGTTTTTTCTTGTTGTTTGCTGTTCTTTTCTAGGTTCTGGTCCGTGCCTTGCCTGGATTTTGGAACATTCATATGTTTTTTGCGGTGCTTGGCGGGCAGACATTCGTCCGGACTGCATACAGCTTGGTGTACCTAGGAGCATAGCCGATGTTCGCTGGATTGGGGTGCTGGGAATGTTGTGGAGCTGAGTGGTCCATGGCATGTTACATAGGATGCTGGATATTTTGCTCCTGCATGTTGGTGGCAACGATCTTGGCTCATCCGTGATCTTAAACTAGGTTTTTTGCTCCGTCGGTCATCATTCCCTGACACCCTGATTGTGTGGTCGAAATATGTGGCATCTACTTCTTGGCGTCTGGCCTGGTCAGTGGAGCATTTAAATAAAGTTAGGATTAAAGTTGCCAGGGAGGTAGGAAGGTTTGTGGTTAGCAATGGGGGTTTAGTGGTTCATCACCTGGAATTGGAAATTGATACCTGGCAGCATTTGCGAGGTGATGGTGTTAATCTCAACGCTATAGGGACGGATATATGGTTCCTGGCTCTTCAAGAGGGCATTCAAAGAGCATTTTAGGTGTGGAGGGGCATCCAAGTGTGAGGTTTCCCACTTGTCGCTGTGGCGGATTCATCAGAGAGAGGTCCAAGAGCTATGTTTACGAGGTCTCTGCAGTTATTCATATGTTGTCCTTGAGTCGATGTGTTGCGGCTAGAGGCTGGTTGTTTAAGTGGTTATGCAGAGATCAACCGTGTCAGTGTAACGGTGCCTTCACAGACCTCCAGCTATATTTAGAGATATATATTTTGATTGTTTATAAGTTAATGTTAACTTAACAGTGGGATCCTGTTCTACTTGAGATACAATACAGCCATTTAGCTCCAATCCTGTGTGTGGTTTTTTAATTTGGAGGTAGGGATTCATGGGGAGGTGGCGTAGGAGTGGGAGAGTTTTTTAAAGGTCTGAGGGCCTATGTCTTACCCTGTTAAGCTAAATACACAGTTGCCGCTATAAGATTTTTAATTTTGTCTAGCCAGTCCCAAGATTTGAACAGCTCTAGCAGATAGCATGACTTTACTGCAGTTAAAGGCAAAGAAAAGTGATTTTCCTCTTCAATGTTGTTTTTTTTTAAATAATGTTAAAAAAAAGCTCTGTATGTAGAGAGGTGTGAAGGGGGAGAGAGAAAGCATATTTCTTACTATCTAGAAACTCGTATCAAGTAAATTTCACAAATCGGGATGTGTAGACAAAAAACAGGTACATGTGACTAATCTGCAGCCCAAATCTCTCTTTATCTGTTTTGTTCCTGTTTTAGAGTGTGAGCACAAAACAGAGGCAAGATTAATAGCTTGCACTGGCTGACAGGCTTTTAGTGTGTTCTGTCTACTGGCAAATAGTTTTGTGGGACAGGAGACCACTGTATGATGTAAGTGACACCTCCTGTTATTTCTTCTCTTTCTAAATAAGAAGGTCAAGTGACTTCCTAGTTAAAATGAGAGCAGGTAATGTTATGCTTGAGAAACCCCAACATGCTTTGTAACAAAAATCCACCTGCATTGAAAAGAAGCACTTTTAATGAAAAATACATTTAAAATCTATTTAAATAAAAAATTTTAAATGTAATAAATACTTTTGTTATGTTATATACTTCCAAAAACCAAGTACCAAACAGTTTTTTTGGGACATATCATTCAATTCAATCTCAAGTAAATCTTTCCAATTTACCATACATTGTATTTAAAGTGATCATTTTGGTCACCAATTGATTGCAGGTACACATTTATCTTTGTACTAGGGATGCACTGATACCGGGCATTTTCAGTGCCCCGATAATAAGTGCCCATGCTGGTGCTTAAAATGTTTAAACTCAAGCGGCTGCCCGAGGGGCCACACTTTCTGGGGACTCTGCACCTGTTTACAGTGCTGGCAGTGCATCTCCTTCCTGTGGAACCACACCGCCCGCACCCACCAACAAGACCATCCAGACCCCTGGGGAGACACCACACAGCCCAGTGGGACCCTGCACAGCCCTAGTGGGACCCTGCACAGCCCTCCTGAGAGCCTGCACAGCCCACCTTAGACCCTGCACAACCCCCTCAGACCCTGCATGGCAACCTGAGACCCCGCACGGCCCACCTGACACCCCGCACAGCCCTCCTGAGATGCTGGAGACATCAAGCTGCCCGGAGCAACACAGAGTATGTAGCTTCATATTATTCTGCATTGCTGTGTAATGTATTGCTGGGATTTGTAGCCCTCTATAGCCGATGCCATTTTGCATTGCTGTATAATGCATTGTTGGGATTTGCAGTCCTTTATAGCTGATGGTTTTCTGCATTGCTGTATAATGTATTGCTGGAATTTGTAGTCCTCTATAGTTGCTGGTATTCTGGATTGCTGTATAATGTATTGCTGGGAGTTGTATTGCAGTTGGGAGTCAGAACTACCAGGGTCACATCGGGTTGGAGCTGCGACCGGGTCCTGGGGCTCCTCCACTGTCCTAAAATCATTAGTCTTTATTACTTTAGAAAAACTGTCACATGACACTAAAAAAAAAGGTTGGTAATTGGTATCGGTGAGTACTTGAGTAGAGATGGGCTTGAACTCGACTCAAACAACGCTAGTTCATGAGTTCGCCGAACACAAGAACTATCAGGGCGTTCGGCGGGCTGCAATGCGCCTTGTAAAGCCCTAATTGGCTAAAGGCTTGCACCTGACCAAAGGTCAGGTGCAAGACTTTGCCCATTCAGGGCACAGATAACTGTGAGAGCCATGATTGGGCAAAGTCATGATGACTTTGCCCAATCATGGCTCACCGCTAAGTCCCAGCAGCACACTATATAAGGCTGCTTACAACGCAGCCCTACGTAGTGTGTTGCTGGAGTTAAGAGAGAGTTCACTATCAGAGTTATATCAGTGGTCTATCAGCGGTCTCTCAGAGTTCTATCAGCTTTCTATTAGCGTACTATAGCACTCTATTATTACTCTATAATTGCAGTGTATAATTGCAGTCATTCATTGCAGTCTATAAGTCTATAATTGCATATATATATATAATATTTGTGTATAATTGCAGTCAGTCATAGCAGTCTATAATTGCAGTCTATTATAGTCGATTATAGCAGGGCATTATAGCAGTCTATAATTGCAGTATATTAAAACAGTCGATTATAGCAGTTGATTATTGCATCATATCGGAAAGGCCAACAAGGAGAGGCAGACGCTCCCATGCAGCAATAAGAGGGCAAGCAGCCTCTGTGTCTGCTGGCCAAAGTCGTGGTCGTGGACATGGTGCATGCAGGCAGGGCATGCTTGTCCTTTTTATCTGGTGCTGGCTGTGGTATTCAGCCACAACATACAGAAGACATGGTAGATTGGATAACTAAGCCATCCTCATCCTCCTCATCCTCCGTCTCCCAGGCTCATGCTAGTTCTCAATCCACCGCAGCTGCCAAAGCGGCCTATTCTGCCTCCTTGTCCACCGCTACTCCTGCCGTATCCCCACCATTATGCATGGAGGAGTCAGCTGAATTGTTTGAACACAGCATCAGTGACATGCTGCTGGAGGATGCGCAGCAATTACAATGGTCTGATGTTGGCTTTAAGGTTGAGGAAGGGAGTAACATGAGCCTAGAGAGAGGGGGTGTCAATGATGGACAACAAACTGACACTCATGTTCCCCCATCCGCAGATGATGATGATGAGGTCACTGACACTACTTGGGTGCCTGATCAAAGAGAGGAGGAAAGTGTGGAGGAGGCACAACCCCAACAAGGTAGGATGTCCTCCAGGGGCAGCCGTAAGAGTAGCCACCCTGTATCAGACGGTAGAGCTGTACAGGTGCAGGGTGCTGTTGTCTCCCAGCACACTTCCAAGAACTTAGCTGTGTGGGAGTTTTTCAGCACATGTGCAGCAGACCGCAGCATTGCTATTTGCCATCTGTGTCTCAAGCGGATCAAGTGTGGCAAAAACATCAATCGCTTGGGTACCACGTGCTTGAAGAGACATCTGACCACCTGCCACGCAGCCCGTTGGCAACAGCACCAGAGAAAGGGCCACACTTCTCCTCGCTCCTCATCTGTCATCTCTACCCCCACTATACTTCATGCCATGTCAACAACATCCACTGGAAGGGATGATGATATAGCAATGCGTGTCAAAATCTGCCAGCAGCCCACCCGCCAAATCTGCCAGCAGCCCGCCAGCTGTAGATTTGTCCAGTCAAATTTAGCTGCCCCAGCTGCTATAGCAGAAAAAAAATACTGTCCCACCCATCCACATGCTCAGCGTCTAAATGAAAGCTTGGTCAAATTGCTAGCTTTGCAACTGCTGCCTTTCCATCTGGTGGACTCTGCCCCCTTCTGTGAGTTTGCAGAATGTGCTGTACCACAGTGGCAGGTTCCCAAATGCAATTTCTTTTCACGCAAGGCCATTCCAACTCTGTGCCATCATGTGGAAGGCAATGTTTTGGCCTCATTGGACAAGGCAGTCAACAGCAAGGTCCACATAACCAGAAACCTGCACCTTCAGCATCTGTGGGTCAAATAGTAAAATAAAAAAGTGCCAATCGTGGATAAAGTGCTTAAATAATCTAAAGTGCCAGTGCACCACTCTGACAGGCCTTAGGGGCCGGAGTTCAAAAATATTGCCCCAGACTAGCCATAAGGCCTGTCTTGGAGGCGAAGTGCAGAAAATTGCAATGTGGTGTGTGACCAAGTGCACAGTGAGTCATGTGGGGTCGCATACCCAAGTGACTTTCTGCGCACCCCTGGTACGCCACCCCCAGGGGGCACAACACCACGGGCTTCTGCCGCCCCCGAACCTTCGGGCCTCGACCAAGCTTCGCATCCGTTCAGTCAGTAGGCAATAGTGCCGAGGAAACTCCCCCCTCTTCTAAAAAGGAGTCGCCTCAAGGACCTACCTTTACTCCGGAAGGTACTAAGCAACTGTCCGTCCCAAGGACAGTCCATGGTTTTCCCCTCCAGAACTGATAAGAACAGATACTACACTTGATCTTAGCCAAAAGGCCGCCTGACTGATGCCTTAGTTTTCTGTCCTCCATGCCCAGGGATGTTAACTCTAGGCACCCATCGGCAGCGTCTGCATAATATGGTTCAAGAGCAGTCATGGAGAGCTTTTCAGCAAACGAACCACTGGCTTACTGGGTCTTGAGAAGTGATCACTGGCCAGGACTTAGCCAATATCCCATGAAGCTACTGGGCTGCTCTGTATCCAGCGTGCTTTCCGAAAGGACGTTCAGTGCTGTTGCAGGTTTTGTGACAGATAAAAGAGTGCGTCTGTCCACAGACTCAGTTGACCGGCTGACATTTATCAAAATGAATCGGTCCTGGATCAGCAGCAGCTATCAATCCCCTGATGCAGATGTCACCGAATACATTTGTCAGGGATTGGGAATCTCTGGAAGACTGCCTAGGCTTCTTAACTTTGTTCTTGGTTCTTGGTGAAGTGCACCACCAACACCCGAGGCCCAATTTTTCTGCACCCGCATGTGACAGGTGCATAAAATGTTATTTTTTTTATTTTTTGCAGCAGGGTCCAATCCTGCACTTGCCGAGAATAACTCTGATAGGTTATGGTGTGAAGGTACCGCCAACACTAAAGGCACAATTTTTTTGGCCACCTGTGTGACAGGTGCATATAATTTGAATTTTTTTACAGCAGGGTCCAATCCTGCACTCATCAAGCAAAACTCGTCAAGAAAGCACCTGTTGTTACTTTCATCCAATGTCTGCAAAAGAGGCACCAGAATTTATCCAAAAAATCCTAACCTTGTTCGAGTGTCCTAAAATGTGGCCTCTTCATACAGGCTGCCTCTCCAAGCAGTTGTTTAAAAGATTAAAGGAAAACCAATTACCGGCAACTGAATTGTAATTTGTTTTCTTTTTAAATGTCACTTTTTGCTGCAGCAGGTTCTTTACATCGTACAAATCCGCCACTTCACAGGCAGTTTAAGGTGACACCCCAGGCACGATATTTAAAGGAATTTTTCATTTTTATTGTTACCCTTTAAGTGATGTAAAAGTCACTGCTCCTTTAAAAACTATATTTAAAAAAAAAAATGTTTTAATTGATACCTGTCCAGGGCAGTAACCTTTTTATGGCCAATAACTTGCATACAAGCCCTCTTAAAGGGGACAATTGTTTTTGAAAGTTCTACCCCCTTAGACTTGCATTGAGTTGGAGTTCAAACTTTTTGGATGTTCTAAAGTTAGAATTCGAACCGAACTCGGGCCTGTTCGGCCCATCACTATACTTGAGGAAACGTACCGCTACTTGCACTCAGTCTAGAAAAAATGGTATTGATGCATCTCTAGGTTTTTCTTGTTCATGTAGTTTGTTGTTTCACCTGTTCTTTTTTTGTTATGGTGGATGATTGGTTGTCCTCCCCATTGCTATGTCTATGAAGGTTCTCATTCATCCAGGTCATGGTATATCTGTAAAAAATAAGTAAGGATTCAGCAGTATACCTACGTCTAAGCGATGGTAAAAACTGGATGCAGATAAAATGTTTATGGGGCATGGCTTAACACACACTTTAAAAAGAGGACTTCTCTGGGCATATGCAATTCTCCCTTTGACTTCTTTCCATCACAAGTTTTTTTTTCACATTACAACAAGGGTAATAGGTAATCTATTGTCACAAAACAGCACGGGGAGCTGGGCACTACCATGGGACATATTTAACAAAACAAAACAAAATTGTTCCAATCACATACAGTGGGGAGAAGGTCCTTTTAATTCGACTTCAAGGACGACATGCAAGAAACAACGATCGCTTAAATTATGTGCTTGGGAGATGCCTTTAAGCTGTTTGTGGTGTTATGATTTTCACAGACAGCATCTGCAACATCATATTCTAGCATCAAATATTTTGCACAGTTACATAGATGGGAAGGTTGAATGAAGACACAGGTCCATCCGGTTCGAATTATATATTTGTGTGTGAACTCCCATATCCCTGTATATTTGTAAAGGGAGAAACTCATCTAAGTGGGGGTTTTTTCAACATTATCAATGCTTTCAGCTGATACCAGTAATAGGAGAAAAGAAAATCCACAACACTCACCGCTCAAATTCTGCAGTCGGATTAATATACTGAGGATCCTCCAGGTGCTGGCAAGAGAAGGCTCGCTTTTGCCTGTATAGCATTTATCCAAGAAGGGCCGCACTCAATATTGCCTCCCCAGGGAGTTGCTCTCGCTTTGGGTAGCTTTACATGCTGTATGTCATTACATGAACTTAAATAAAGGTTGGATTCATACGGAAGCAATATTGAGTGCGGCTCTTCTTGGATGAATAGTAGAATAGAATTCTATATACACCATTTAGAGATAATTGGGATCAGGGGCGGACTGACAACACATGGGGCCCCTGGGCAATACAAGATTATGGGGCCCCACCTGCATAGACATTCTTGTGTCACAGAAATGTTTTCTCCACATTATTTTTCAAATAGTGGGCCAATTCACTAAGAGATGAATTGTCGGGGAACTGGTAGGTGAATTTCAAAATCTAGACCAATATAGGCAATTTGGAAAGCGAGCTAAATGGCAGAATGCATGGCAGACCTCAGACCAGCACCAATAAACGGCACACTTCAGACCAGAACCAATATATGGCAGAACTCAGGCCGGAACTCAGACCGGAACCAATACATGGTAGACTTCAGAAAACTCTAGTTTAAGCTGTGTCCAGGATCAGAACCAGAGTTCTGAAGGTTCAGAACCCAACTGAGTCTTCAAGTTCTGAACTGTCCACGCAACATTGTTGGTCAAGTCCTGTGCATACTGTTTCCTCAACAGGAGGTTGTCCAGATACCACACAATGGGGACGACAAGCATGGCATCAGAAAGACTCAGGAGAGTGTGGTATCAGCCGTCTCTGGAGAACATGGCACTAGGAAAGGCTTGAGAGAGCATGGCACCAGTAGTGTCTCAGCAGAGTCTTAAGAAAGCATACCAGCTTTAAGTTCAGGCACAACAAATTAATGAAAATAAAAGATTGCTTCCATGATATGAGAAGCCGTCTCACACTTAAAAAATAGGCAATCTCGCATTCAAAAGAGCCTGTCTCTCATTGAAAAGATACCATTGCACATTCAGAAGAGGCCATCTCACATTCAAAAGAGGCGGTCTCACAATTTAAAGAGACCACCTCACATTCAGAAGAGGCAGGCTCAGACCCAGAAGAGAAGGAGTCAGAAACATTAAATTGATACATGGCTATAGAATTAGAGATCTAATCAGAAAGCATTAAAGGAGAACTATGGGGTTATGTCTTTTCCCCATAGTTCTCCTTAGGGTAACGGGAGGACACAAACTAGCATCCTCCCATCACCCTAGGCTCAATATACCGTGAGCAGCTGCTCGCGGTATACTGAGACGCTGCAGCTGAAGCGGATCCTGACAATTGTGCTGGGATCCGCCCAGCTGCGTGACTGACAGCTGGCTCTTCCTATCTAAAGGCAGAGCCAGCTGTACCCGCCACCTCCCCCGTCCGTTCCGCCAGTCAGCGCTGGCAGATCGGAGCGGGGAGGGGGGAATTCAGCCCCTCCCCTGTCACGGCAGAGAGCCGTGACAGGATCGAGAGGTGAGCGAACGCCGGTATGTGTTCACTCACCTCCCGATCTACAGAGCCGACCTGTGACAGTCTCATTGTCACAGGTCGGCTAGAACTATGAGGTAAGTGAAAATCACTCACCTCATAGTTCTCCTTTAAATGGAAATTGAAATCCACAAGTGTGGAACATTTCCAAGGTCCAAGGCACCTGGTTCTGAAATACCAAAATCTGCCATCTTCTGTATCATCTTGAGGACAATCAGTCCAGTCCTCAGGGTCTATTCTTACTGCCTGATAGTTAGGAAAGAAACAGTCACAAATGCCTGAAAAGAACAAAACAAAAAATGGTATATACTGTGTATGTTCTGCCTTTACAGGCATTAGATACTGTATATTGACTTACATACCTGCCATCTCAAAATCGGCCCCAAGATAGTGCTAAAGAGAAATCACTTTTATTTTCACCAGTTAGTAGACTGTTCTTCTATGGTAGGTTCCCAGCAACCTCTAGCTCAAGAAGAAGGACATGATTCTGGGAACTCAGCCTCCATTTTAGAACAGAAGAGAGGTGGATCCAGAGCCATCCTCAGCACATGCAGCAACATCACTGGCAGGGTCGGACTTGTTTCTCTTTACATTTGTGAACTACCATTGTATTTACATGTTTCATATGCTGATTGCATGTTCTCTTTGTATATTCTTTTCCAGCAGTTTCACCTGTTATGTCAATAAAGCTTCAAGATTTCATCCAGTCTGGCCTTTTGCAGAATAGGGGGGTTTAGATGCATGTCGAGCTATACACAGGCCACAGGGTATCGTGTAGCGGGGACAGAACAGTGTATAACTCAAAAAGTAGCTCTGTGCAATTTACATGTTGTTGACATTTTCTCTCTCCTAATGCTTCTTTTGATAGTGTTTTACCACTGCTGTGAACCTTCTATACTAGAAGGTGAAAATACATGCTCCTTTTGCTTCTGTTAGGTCACTTTTAAAAGCCAAAACAAAATTACAATTAATTGTAAAATAATTACTTGTACGAGAGCATGAGACTGTAACTTTGAGAGAAAAAAGGTTAAGTTTTGCTCTAGCCTACAGTTTATATACAGAAGAATCAGTTGAAGTATAAGCATTAGCAGTAACAAGAAATGAAGCACTATTTGGACCATAGAGACATTCAATTTAAAAAAAAGAAAATTAGTCTATGTGTCAATTTTTTGCTAAAAAAAAAGCAACAGCTGGCTGTAAATTTTTGTATACTTTTGGGTACTCACTTTATATGTTCATAGTTAAGACATTATTTACTTTGCATGAAATGAAGAGTGTTACTATGAAGCTACAGTTCAAATGTTAGAAATTACTAGAAATCCTGATATTAATGTAGCACTCACCCCTGAAGATCCTCAGCAGAAGCGAACCAGACTGGCTCCTAAGGTCCTCTAATTTCCAGGCACCTCCAGCAGCCATCAGCTTCCCTGGTTCTCCTCCTATGACAACAGCACAGGCCTCCTCCATCCTTGAGGCCTAGTGAAATTCTTCCCACACTCCAACCTCTGCCCACCCCCAGGCCCCGGCCTAGTCTGGGGGGTGGCTAGGTTGGACAGCAGCCAGCCCTGTGTGAATCCATGGCTGGCACAGGATCAGACTCGACTGAGCACATGACAATTCCCTCCAGTATATGTACCCTATCACAGGATGCACCCCTGAGAGAAACCCAGTGGTTGGCTGCTGTACTGTACATACACTCTGTGTCCCTCATTGCCTGTCGCACAATACAGCAGAGTCACACTCCACTCAGGTAGGTACAGTCAATGCCAGGCACCTGGAATTAACCAGATAAATACCAACTATAATCCAGCCAGTCTGTCTACAGCTCTGGCAATCACTAAATTTCTAGTAGCCACCTCGCAAAAGGTGATGGCTACATTAGCATCAGTCCCAGTCAACAATGTCAGAAACAAACACAAAACAACAAAATAAAATTAAACAAAAAAGTATATACTGTAGTGCCAAGTTACTACCTCCGTAAAAAAAATTAGCAATCATTAAAAAACAACCTGCAACCAACTATTAGTTTCTATAACTGCCAAAAAATTCAAATGTTGCTTTATTGCAACCACGTCAACTTAGGAATCTTGTAGACATTTCAGTTTTGTAAAATATTTTTAAAGAATCTTTCAGACTAAAGTGAAGCAGAAACTGCAGCTTTTATTACAGTATCTGCAATCTACATAGTGCACCTGGAGGGAGTTGTTGGAGTTGTTTACCTTGAAAAAAACATCCAGTGAAAAAAACAAAATGAAATTTAATAAATCAGACAATTACTGTATTTAGAAATGGCTAAATAAATAACACATAAATAACTACATTTATTGCTAAGTATCAGTAAATAAACGGTAACCTATTATCATGATTCAATTGTTCATTGATGTGAAGCTCCTATGATTACAGACCAGTGTAGTACAAACTGAGTATAAAATTCATAAGCAGAGGTTACCATCATTTGATCAAAACATAACAGACAGCTAAATGTATATGCTAAACAGGTCGGTGAGACCAGGGAGCTTGTTTTCACTAACCTATGTAGCCTTCCTATTTTGCACTGAGACCTCTCATAATATCAGAAGACCAATAGTTAATTGATGTAGGGAGTGCATGTGAAATAAAATTAGATGTAAACTCTTACTGCATGGCATTTAGTTTGCTAGAGCAAGATATATAATAAAACAAACAAACATTTGTTATAATAAAATACTAGTTTCAGCATATCAATGCTGCTGAACTCCTGAAGCCTCTTTATAGCCTGTTTATATGCATGCACTCTAAGTATGGCTGCATGATGTTTACTGTGGGTTTCCTGACGGTAGACAATGCTGTGCAATGTTTGTTGAAAAATCAATTTGTAGTCTCATTTGGAAGTCCATGTAATAGGGTGTCAACACAGGAACACAGTTTTGAGACAAAGGCAGAGTGTTGTCACCCTTTAACCAGAAGTGCCTAAACAAGGATCATAGTAGGATCACCAGGTATTATTTTAATGAAAACTGTTGATGTAAAGATATTTATAAATTACATTGATATGTTAAAGGGTTTCTAAACCCTCCTTTTTTGCCTGTATCTACTTCTAGCAACAGTAGATATAGGCAAAAAGTAAAAAAAAAAAAAAAACCCAGTTTCAACAGCAGTTTAAACTTACCCTGTTTTCGCTGCGCGCTCCTGCCCGAGAATCCGAAACTGCTCGGGCGGCCGCAAAGCATTTTGGGGCGGGCACATGCGCAGTTCGGATTTTCGGCCGGGAGACGAGCAGAGGCGCAAGGTAAGTCTATGGACGCGTGCACCCGCATGCAGACATCGTGGGATCGGAAGTGCCAGCAAGCAGAGAGGAGTCAGCGCTGGATCGGAGAGCCGCCGCATCGCTGGAGGGACAGATGTAAACATCAGGAAAGAAGAGGAAAGAAGAGGAAGATCGAATTAAGAAACCTCATTTAAGTGATAACATTGGGGGGAGGGGATTTTTTTTTTTACTTTAATGTCACTTTAAGGTTTATATGATAATTTAGTGATATGTTTGCAAATATTTTATTGCACAGATGGAAGTCAACTTTAACTTCCATCTTTATCACTATGGGTAGATGTAACAGCTAGGCATGGAGGGATGTTTTTGTTCTCTTAACATCAAAAGTACTAGTTTTTCCTCTTCAGACATTAGTAGTTGAGGGAGAAGTGGAATTAGGTTCAGGTTCACCAATGAAATGTCTTCTTGTTTCAATGCAAATGCAAATAAACATTCCTAATTATGGCTGAGGTTTTACTGGAAACCGAAATGTTTGAACATCCCCTTTTTTGGAAAATCACATAGCAAATTTGAATTGCAAAAGCTAAATCAGTATCACTTTACACAATATGGCTTAGAACTATTCACACACACAGACACACACACAAAACATAAATATATATATATATATACTATATTGCCAAAAGTATTGGGATACCCCTCGAAATCATTGGATTCAGGTGTTCCGTGAAATTTCCTTGCTACTAAATAAGTGTTAGTGGTATTATAACAAAGTGGAAGCAACTGAGAACATAAAATGACAGAGCGGAGTCAGCGCATGCTGAAGGGCACAGTGCGCAGAAGTCCCCAACTGTCTGCAGAGTCAATAGCTACAGACCTCCAAACTTTGTGTGGCCTTCAGATTGGCACAACTGCACCAAATAATAAATACTTTGCTGCGCAATATACATTTGTTCGATTTGGATACATTATTTTAAAAAGCTTGAGTTTAATAAAACTTTAAGGCCCCGTTTACACACAGGTGTAGCGGGAACACGCATTGCGGTGATGCATATTACTGGGCGTTTGTTTCCTGCATTTTATAGCACATCCCCATTGGCTTCAGTGGGTGTTGAACACATGACAAATGTGAAAAAGTCACACATGTAGCATATTCTGCGACATGCATCCTGTTATTTACCTGCATTTTTGAACGCGCATGAATGTGCAGTAAAATATATTTGTTCGGTCGCATTTGAAGATACCATTAACTAGTAATGGCACCAGTGGCAAGCGTGTTCCACATCTGGTATGCGTTTCATGAATGCGAGACTAAACGCGCATTTTTGTGCGTATTTGAAATGTGTTTCCCATATGTCTATGTGTGAATGGGGACTAATGATTGATAGGGTTTGCATGTGATTTATATTTTTCAAGTAAATATATATTATACACAGAGATTGTTTTTGCATATTTAACTTGTTAGCTTCCATAAATATCTGCAAATATGCAGCACTGTTTGTTTTTATTGTACATTAAAAACAGGAATTATCACTTCATTTTTTTGGCTGGTCTGGCTAAGTTACAGTATGAGGCATTTTGTGTTTGGTATGAAGTGAATCACCGCTTTCATTGTGTTCCCCTCAGCTGGCTTTAAATTAAGCAGCTACAAAATTCCCTTTTTGTCAAGTTTGCTGCACACACAAAGGGTCTTATGCTGGCTTGGTGTTCTAGCATTGGTATATCCAACCTTGTAGACAAGGTACTCCTGTATGCGATATTGACACCCCGTGTGGGGCGGCGGGCGTTAGGGGGACACACACCTACTTGTGGATGGGGGGTGGGGAACCTAACTATGCGACTGTTCCTGTAATGGGGTTCGGGTTGTATAATATGTTATAGTAATTGTTATCTAATGTACTGAACTGTGTGCCTTCACGGACGTGAGGGTTTATGCCGTGTTTTGTACCAAAACTTATAACATTTATATAAAAAAAAAAAAAATAGCTCACGAGGCACAGACCAAAGTCGATTTTCGATAATCGTTTGTTAGCACTACCAACTCACCGAATTTTGTCGATCGTCAGAATGGATTTTCATTTGCACATATGCAATGTTCTTGCTGCAATGTTTTTGTTTTTATCAAACCATTTTATCATTTTCATTACATACTGTAATACAAATTACAAAGTAGCATAGTGCAACATACAGTATATACACATACTCTGTGTAGTCAGCCAACATTGCGGTCAAACGAACACCAAGGCACCGCATATGTTGAGCGGTAAGAGAAACATGCACGGCAACAGATGGCAACAAGCAAACCTTTCAGGCTGTACAGTTAATGGTAAACTTTATCATAATCGTTTTCAGTGGTACTTTATATTACCAGCAAACCATATAATGCTTGTTACCTTTAGAGGAGCAAAAGCTGTGTTCAAAGTCTATGCATCTCTCGAGTTCCTTAAAAGTCTACAATAGCATTTTAATACTATTTCATTATTTGTTTGACCTTATTGGATGCGGTACCCTAATATTTGTAATTTTACCCTGCTACACCTTTGAGAGAATATAAATTACTCTGGAAATGTATGATTTGTTTTCTTTGTGCACTGTAATCCTGCCTTGTTAATTTCTCTTAATGCCCATTTTGTAAACAGTGCCAGGAATATATCAATGCTTTTCATTGTGTACAGTGTAAATTTTTTCTAAAGCAATACAAAATCATGATTTTAGGTCAGTTTCTTAATATTATGAAGAACATGAACACTCTGTAGTGTGGCACAGCTATATCCAATTCTGCATACCTGGCTTTATATTATAAGAACTTTATAATATAAAGCCAGGTATGCAGAATTGGATACAGCTGTGCCACACTATACAATAATACACCCATTCACTCATAAAACACAGAAATGCACTCTGAGGATGAGCTGATCAGCATAATAAATGGTACCGGATTAAACTCAAAAATGAATTCCTCAAACATTTTTGAGTACAGAATTAATGATTGTCCTGTACCCTGTGGTCTGTATGTACCTCGACATGCAGCTAAACCCTCCTATTCTGCAATAAGCCAGACTGAGTGAAATCTTGATGTTTTATTACAAAAACAGGATAAGGCAAGTCCACTCCTACAAGTGCTGCTGCGTAAATGGGACCTTTGCCACATGTGGTGATGGCTTCCTCTTCCTCAGTGTAAGGAAGCCAGGCTTGGTCCATGCACACGGATTCCTGCAGGAGCACCTGCACGCAGTTTGGCTCATAAAATTGTGCACCGTTGGGTGCTTCTGTGCAGGCGTGTGCACATCTGTGCGAGTGTCTCACGGCGTGTGCCTACATGTGCGTTGTGGATATTCACGATAAATGGGCTATTTAAGGTTGTGACCTTCTAGCCTCCCACACTGAATGTTTTTCAGCTGTTCCCTGGGCCTGTATTCTGTACCCTGCACCTTGACTCTGATCTCCTGTTATTGACCTAGCTTGGCTGACCATTCTTCTGCTCTTCTGGATTCCCTCAACCTCCACTTCTTTTTGACCCCTCTCCTGCTTGCTGCTCTGTACTCTGCTGCAAGTTGGTGACCCAGCCTGTCCCAACTACATCTTGTCTGCTGTTGCTGGTATCTCGCTGCTCGACTGTTGTTGACCCGGCGTATCTTAAACTTAGCTGCTATCGGCGCTTGTGCTTCTCTTGTCCTTGTACACCTGTTCCACTCCAGGGGTTCTTGGACTTGAGCTGCAAGAGATGCCTCCATTCTCAACTCAGGTTCCTCTAAGGCACGGTGCATCTGTTTCCTTCTCCTCAGGCTGAAGGATGCTCGCAACTATTAAAGCAGAACAGTCCTGGAGCTGCTGTAAGCAGATATATATTCCTTCAGCTCCATCTAGTAGCCAATTTTGATATGGCAGGTAGGTAAGCCTAAATATTTTGCCTGTTGAGGGCAGAACAATGATCATGTCTTATCTTGACAACTCCAGGTAAACTCAATAGTCCTATAGATTTGGTGTACAGACTACAGTTGCTCGCATTCTGAGCTTCCAGCCTTAACTGGTATCCCCTCACAAAAAACCCTAAAACATCATAAAACATTCACAGGCTAGATATTTTCCATAAGAGCTCATTTTGGGTCAGATGATCACAAATCGATAGGAGAGCAAATTCTGATTGCTCATCTGTAGTCCTAAGGAAATTATTTGTAATGTATTTTTAATCCATCTGACTTCTGAGCTTTTATTTTTCTATATTATTATGATTCTCTGCAGCTCTCGAGACTAAAGCGTTATCTTAATTATTGCATGTCAAATAACAAATTGTCAAAGCTTAATAATGATCAATCAGTTTGCTATTGGTGATGAGATTTTCTATGAAGATAATTTTTAGTGTAAGGAGTTTAAGTTTGATGTTTTCTTTTAACCACCTGCTGTCCGGCCGTTGTAATTAAACGGCCGGACATCGGACGCCGCAGTCCCGCTGCTGGCGATCTCGAGCTCCGCTGTGCTCGGTGTGAGCCCGGGACCAGCACAGCAGCTCTGCGGCCGGAGATCAAACGGAGCTCAGTACACGAGCTCCGTTTCAACTCCTCCTCCTCTTCGGAATGCAGGCAGTGATGTGTATTACATCACTGCCTGCATTCAGTGTCACTCTACGGTACAGAAACTGGAGAGAAGCTGGTGAAGCAGGTGTTTGCTTCATCAGCTTCTCTGGGGGTCCCTAGGTGACATTAGGGGTCTTAAAGACCCCTGATGTCTCCATAAAGAGGACCTGTCACTGAAAATTGGCTATCACAAAGGGGGCTTGTTAGTCCCCTATATGATAGCAATAAATGTTTAAAAGAATTAGTTACAAAAACAATATAAAAAAATGTAAAAAATGTTTTTAAGTCCCCCGTCCCTCACATACACATGCAAACATGCGTCGAGTGCGCCTAAGTGCATAAGCGACGATTGCCTCCATTACTCCGCGCATGTTACGTATCGCCGCGAACGTCGCAGTGAGAGCAATAATTCTCGGCCCATCAATCGCTGATAACACTAACCTGAAGAGCGGTAAAAGCTTTTAAAGTGTTGCCTATGCCCAATTTTAGGTATGGTAGTGTTTGCGGGTTCGCGGACGCACGCAATTTTAAAGTTTGACATGTTTGGTGTCTATTTACCCGACGTGACCCCGCCTTTTATATTTTGCCAAAAAATTGGGTAATAATAACTATTTTATAACATAACATAGGGAAAACTGTTTTTTTTTCAAAATTGTCGGTACTTTTTTCATTATATAGTATAAAATAAACCCCCCCAGTGGTGATTAAATACCACCAAAATAAAGCTCTATCTGTCTCCAAAACATTGTATAAAATTAATTTCAGTACAGCGTTGCATGGTGGAATAAATGTCAGTCAAAGCACCGCAGCGCTGAATACTGAAAAATGGCCTGGACAGGAAGGGGGTGTAAACACCACGGTCAGCAAGTGGTTAAAGACTTTATTTTGCCCCGAAAATAGAATGCTGAATATAGAATTTTTTTCTCAATATTGAGCTAGCCTTAAAACTTCCGAGAGGAAATTTTCAAGAGGAAGTTTCATAATTATAATGAGTAGTTTTTTCCAATAAGTTGTAGTTTATGTATGAGGAACATGTTGCACTGCATAAACATCAGAGTTACTACACAAGTATGGGAACAAAGTAAGCAGAATTCTTTACTACATAGAAAACTTGGGGACTTTGGTAGTTGTCAGTTGTCAGTTTTTATGGTGCCAGGTTGCTTAGTATCAACCTTTGCTTCCTCTGCACACACTGAACCAGCTATAGTGGAACAGAAAAATAAAAACTCTGTCTATAGGTTTTTGCAAAGCTACACCCTGCATCTCTTCTTACTATGTACTGTGGTTCTATCTGCCAATTTCTGTATCACAAGTGTGATTTGGAACCTCTGAAGGATCATGGCTAGTTTGTTATACACCCCAACCTCAATTCAGGTTCTTTAAAGTGGGTTTTATAATGGTGCAATGGCCATGTATCCATGAATTATGCAGTAAAGATTTGTGCTGCTTTTTTTTTTTTTAAGAAACATTTTGTTTAATATAGGGTTGATATATATATATATATATATATA
>NW_017306554.1:137535-138741 GCF_000935625.1 Nanorana parkeri
AATTTCTTTACACTCCCAAAAAAAACTTTTTGCATAGTTTTTGCCTAAATAAAATAATCATTGGAATTAAATACAATATTATGTAAAAAAATGTATTTATTATTATAATAATTATTATTTAATGTTTTTACAACTGTAATTTAATAGGAACATTTCTGATTTAATATTTGGTAAACTTTAATTGCAACTCCAACAGTAACCCTAATTCTAGGTTTAACCCTAACTCTGGCTGTAACTTTAACAATAATTTTTCTAACAAAGCCATTGATGTAGATGTGTGATTGCTTTTTTTAACTTATACATTTAGCATTGCTTAAATACTGCAGGAATAGCCCACTATGCTTCATTTCAACTTGAAAAAGTAAACTTTTTTGAAGTACTCAAAACCAAGTGCATACAAACACTTAAAAACTGCAACCCCTAATTCCCCTAATACACTCCTTTTGCCATATCCCGAATTGTTCCTAAAATATTCCAAATACAGACTTCAGGTATATATTTGATAGAAAGTGGCTAGTGTCAGGACACTTCATACTTATTTAGGAGACAATAGGCACAAATATTGCTTAGTGGCTGGGCAGTATGTAAGCAGCATGGGTAGGCTGCAATATAAGAGGGAGAGACCAGGCAGGTTTGATCTTGAAATAGCAGAATAGACAGCAAACTTCTAGGTACAGCACAGAATTTTCTCTGCAGAAAAACACTGGGATCTTGTGACTCTAGGTCCTCTAACTGAAGCACCAGAATAGGTCAGAAGAGGTTGAAGGAGCTAATAATGGTGGTCTGTTTTTTTCTTGGGGTCAGATGGCAATTACAATTTTAGTTTGTAGCAGCAGCAGACAGGGTTTTGTAGTCATTGGTAATAGGGATGTCCCGATACCGATACTAGTATCGGTATCGGGGCCGATACTAGTATCGGTATCGGGGCCGATACAGGGCATTTTCAGGAGTACTTGTACTCCTGAAAATGCCCCTATACATAGAGCCGATACCGTCCCTTTAAATATTTTCTAATAGATTCAGTCATTGACCCGCATAGCCCCATGCCCCGGAATTCCTCTCCACCAAATGCAGGCTCCCTATTCGCTCTGACCTCTCCGGACGGAAGTGTGACAGCGTGGCGGGCGGTAAGTGTTCTGTGTGGACAGTCTCTTCTCCCTGCTGGTGCTGGCTGCAGGGGAGAAGAGACTATGGCTGTGAAATCCC
>NW_017306554.1:138903-146040 GCF_000935625.1 Nanorana parkeri
CCCCTCCTTTTCAACTTGATGAAACCGTTTCCTTTTGGTGATATATCTCAGTGTCAGATGCCCGTGCTCCTTATGTGTTTAATAAGGCAGTCATCACCAGACGTACACATAAGTTTTCACTCTCAATGAAAGAAGATAAGGTCCGTTCTGTGTGTTCACGGTGGAGGAGAGAAGCTGTAAATCTTGCCTACACACAGAATGGACCTTGTCTTCTTTCATTGAGAGTGAAAACTTATGTGTACATCTGGTGATGAGTGCATTATTAAAACAAATAAAGAGCACGGACATCTGACACTGAGATATATCACCAAAAGGAAACAGTTTCATCAAGTGGAAAAGGAATGGACACTTGTAAAAATAGCCAGCCTGCTATTGGATATTTTAAATGGCAATAGCCAATAGCAGGCTGGCTATTGTACCCGCCCATTGCCTGCTGTCAATCAGCAGAGAGGACCTGATGGAGAACTTTGTCTTCAGTTCCCTCCTTTGCTGATTGACAGCAGGCAGTGGGTGGGTGCAATATCCAGCCTGCTATTGGCTATTGCAATTTAAAATATCCAATAGCAGGCTGGCTATTGCTCCCAGCCACTACCTGCTGTGTTTACATTCAGCAGCTGAATCCAGTGAAGTGGAAAGGTGGCACTAGAGGTCTAAAAGACCCCTAATGTCACCTTAAAGAGAACCTGTCACCTTCAATGCACGCAGCCCTGGTGAGAAACTGCCCTAAAATCATCAGTCTGTATTGTTTTAGAAAAAATTTCACATGTCCCTTTAAGAAAAAGTATCCGTAATTGGTATTGGCAAGTACATGAGGGACAGTACTTATACTTGTACTTAGTCTTGAAAAAGTGGTATCGGGACATCCCTAATTGGTAATCCAAGACTGGTATATTTTAATGAAAGATGAAAGGGAGCCGATCCAAACTGTCAAGCCAGATTCATCTCTCCGTAACAAAACCTTCTTCCGCACTCAGACAGCACACTGGCTGAAGGGCAAGCCAGAAGCTCTAGTGCATGCTGTGCAAGCCAGCCTGATTCAGTCTAGCCTGGGCAACCAGCAGTAAAAAGAGTACTCACTTTTGAGCATGTGCACATCAAAACTGGACCTGATGTAGTTAGCAATCATGTGGTTTAGGTGCTGCCTGTGAAAAGTGATGCTAAGAAAGCCTCCAGCACCACTGCTCCTCTTTTAATAGATCAGAGGATTGCAAGCAGGGCCGGCCTTTGGGGTGTTCGAGCCATCCGACATGACAGCGCTGCCTCCTCCGTCCCCGTCCGCTTCAGCTCTGTCTTTCTCCTCGGACCACCGCTGCCTCTGTTCATACAGGCAGTGGGGATCCCAGGAGAAAATGTCAGCTGAAGCCTGTGGCAGGGGGTGCAGGAGGGAGTGCTGCCTGCTGTCAGGATGGCCGAGCGATGAGGAGGAGAGAAGCCGCATCTGTCAGGACGGCTGAGCGGTGAGGAGAGCAGAGCCGCTGTCATCCTGTCAGTTTCAGGATGACAGCGGCTGTGTGTGTGGTTGAGCAGAGGATCGGTAAAGATCAGTGATATTTACAGCCCCATTTTGTTCAGACCAAACACTGGAGTGATCAACTGATCAACTTCCCCCAAAAATCCATAGCAGGCCTGGTAGGAACTTTAAGGGGGAACTGCAGCCCCAAAAAATGGGAGGGGGGGGAAATGTGGGGTCCCCCTAACATTCCTACCACTGGCCCGGCAGGGCAGGAAAGCCAAGCCACGTGCCCTCGGCATTGGGAAGGTCTCCCCATGCCGATGGGGACAAGGGCCTCTTCCCCACAACCCTGACATGGTGGTTGTGGGGGTCTGCGGGCAAGGGGGCTTATTTGCATCAGGGTACTCCTTTAAACAGATGGGCGGAGCGAGCCGTGACGTCACGGCTCATTTGGAAACTCACGAATGGCATTGGGGAGTTCCCGAATGCTATGTAGCATTTGACAGCTGAGTATGTCAAATGGGCGGAGTGAGTCATGGCTCGCTCCGCCCATCTGTTTACTTTCTAGCAGGAATGTCATTTTGCAGCGAGTTTTCGTCGGGTTCGGACAGTCGTCGTGCTGCGGGACTTTTTGAATTGCGGTGGGTCGGTGGCGTTGTGCATTGTGATTGACGCTGGATTACATCGATGGAGCCATTTTTTCTTTTTTTTTCATTTAAAGGATTTTATCAGTCTGGACTTTTTACTAACTACTTGATTTAACCCTTTAGTGAATGGGTAGGGGTACAAGTCCTTACTCATTCACAAGGGCGGGGCGGAATCTGGGTACCCCTTAATTAAAGGGGTACCCCGATGCAAATAAGCCCCCTTGCCCGCAGATCCCTTTTCCTGCCCTGCCGGGCCAGAGCTCGTCTGATAGAAATGTAAGGGGGGACCCCACATTTCCCCCCCCATTTTTTGGGGCTGGGGTTCCCCCTTAAAATTCAGGTCTGGTAGGGATTTTGGGGGGAACCCCACACACTTTTTTTTTGTTTTAACTTGGGGGAGGGTCCCTCCTAACATTCCTACCAGACCTAAAGGGTCTGGTATCAATTGGGGGGGAACCTCACACTTGTTTTTTTTCATCTTCTGCAGACTGGAAAAAAAATTCCTTTTTTTTGAATGTCATTTTGCTGCAACGAAATTTCGTCCAATAAACGAAATTTCGTCCAAACTACCGCTAAAGAATTTCGGGAAATCGGAAATTCGCATTCGTTTTAGCTGTAATTCGGATAAATCCGAATCTCCGAATTTCGATTCGGAACGAAAGGAATCGCTCATGTCTAGTAAGTATTTTACTATCACCAGTTCCTGAATGAATGGGAAGCATCTGTACTGAGTGTTTTCCATTCATTTAGAACAGAGGCTGTAGAAAAAGAGATTGAGTCTTCAATTTCTTTTTCTATTTTAAAAGGTAAATGTCATGGGTCTGTTTAGACTCCTGATATTTCCCCAAAGCCCCCAACAGTGAAAAAAATAAAAAAAATTACCCCCCCACACACGCACGTATTATTAGACATGTGCAAAGACTAAAAACTACTTTCAGATGAAATGAACGAAAACTAAAAACTTTTTCATTTGTTTCATCAAACAAAACAAATTTTTATGCTATTTTGTATTCAGCCACTGGCGTGTTCTGGTGGCAGGGCGCATGGCGTCATATGACAACGCACGTGTTTGGCGCCGCCATCTTGGTGTATATCTAGGCCTATATCAGCGTGTGACGTCACCTGACGTCACGCATGCATGGCGTCATGTGACCTCATGCTCCCCGCCTCCAAGATGGTGGCACGCATTGGCAGAACGTTCTGGTGGCATTCTGAAATAAATTATTATGTGCCCGAATACATTTTTCCTATATTCAGGCATATAGTCTTTAATTAATTTACATGTAGTCTAGGTTTTGTGTTCTGTTTTTTATTTTTACTTTTCTAGTTGCACTTACTTGAAAAAGGGGTCTGCATTAAATCCTGACACTTTATTTTTATAGACTCTATTTTAGTTTGACATTTATTGTTTGCTTGTTTGCCTACAGTTGTTTTATTTAATAATAATACATATATTGTGCCTACAAGTTTAATAGCTTTGAATAAAAGTTTTATTTTTATCATACTTTTTAATATGTTTCTTTGGGGCTTAACAAATTGGGAGTCTTTAAATGGTGCAGATATTGGAGAAATGGGTGAGGAGTGTGGTCACTGTGGGGCACTGTAAAATGTTCCCGCGAAGGGCCCCTATAGGCCTAAGGCCGGCCCTGATTGGAAGCATATTGGTCACCGGGGGGGTCCTTCTACCATGAGGAAATACATTCAAGAGGTTCCTGTTCAGCACCTCCCATCACCTGCCTGCAGCAGGGAACCCATCCTCTTTGTCACTTAGGACAATACTGTCCTGAACAATCTCACCCTGCCCACTTACAACTCCTTGTGGTTTGGATGAGTAAAATGTCCCTCTTGAATCCTGCCCTATTTCTTTTCCTCACTGTCAGCACCCCAACCCTCTTCTTCCCACTAATAATCCTGCTCGGCCTCCTGCTGCCTCTGCTTCACAGGGATGAAGACAGTATGCAAAGGATTCTGCTGGTCCTGAGACAGCAGTCCTCCTTCTCCTGCTGTGGTTCCTTCAGTGCCCAATCTATCAGGCCACAGAATTTGTGCTTCAGGAGAAACACACCTTATTGTGGCTCGCCATTTTGGTTGCTTCTTCAAAAGATGGCAAAATGCTACAATTTTGCCAGGCAAGGAGGCATTTTTCCCAGGCATACGGTGACCAGCAGGTTAGTACCGTTGTCACACATGACCATACCTGGCTGATGATGTTGTGGGGTCAGACACCTCTCAGCCTGCGCTTGGAGAGCTGTCAGCAGCTCTGGCTCAGTCTGGCTCCTGTCCCTAAGCCATAGAAGCCACCACACAGCATGGCAGGGGGGGTGATTCCACTAGCAGGAATGGGAGCAGTAGCTTTACCAAACTGGCATTGAGATGCTGGCCATGGGGATGATTTGGGGACATTTTGTATTCCACTCCAGCAGCTAATCCTCTTTAGCCTGACCCCATTAACCTCTTCCCTTGTTGACATGGTGTAGTCTAAGCTTCTGAAACCTGTTGTGTGACTAGCCTCCCTGTCAATAAAGACTGCAAATATTGCAGTGGATGCAGCAGGACAATGTTTTGGAGCTGGGGAACTGGAGAAAGTGAACTTTCATTGAGGTTCTTCTCCCACTGAGCTCTATAGTGCAGAATTATGTTTCCTCATGCATGTGGTACCCAAAGGGCTGGAACTGTTACCATGGCTGACACGCTGCAGGTATAGGCTGCAGATCATGATGGTTCTGTCGGCAGCAGATACAAAAAAAAGGCCCACACTGCAGAGGTTTGTGGACCGGCCCTGGGAATAGCAGTGGCCTGCACCTGTGGATTAGAATAGGTGCTCCCTCCAATCTGAAATTAAAGCTGTCTCTGCCTCTGGACAAAATCCTCCTTTGCTGCTGTTCTGCTCTCCTTACCTCCTCTTCAATTGGTAGCATTTATGAATGGGCTTGGTCGCGTTTACAGCTCCACGTGCCGAGCCCGCCAGGAAGCTGACAGCGCACAGCGCCAATCACAGGCACTGAGACTTTTCCCGATCTCTGCAGCTGCGGACCGGGAAAATGTCTCAGTACCTGTGATTCGCGCTGCGCGCTGTCAGCTTCCTGGCGGGCTCGGTACGTGGAGCTGCGAACACGCCCGAGCCCATCCTTATTCATGAATGCTCTGCCATTTCATCTTCCACCCCCCTCCTCATTGCTGGAGGACGATTACAAGTAAGCTTCAGCTGCTGGAACATCACTGTCACCACTTGTTGCTCCCTGCCTGATGTCCCCTCCCTCTATGGTGATAACGCTATGGTGATAACGCTAACTTCCTCATCCCCAAAACCTGAAAGGAGGAATGTTTGGGCATAACCAAGATCATCCTCCTCAGCATGTCATTGATCATGTGATCAAATAATTCTGCCCATTCCTTGTTGCCAATGTGCAGGACTGTGATGGAATTAGCAGAAGATGAGAAGGAGGAAGAAAAAAAGCGCACTAGCAGCAGTGTCAGACAACCAGCTGCTCTGCATGGTGTGCCTGTATAGCTGGGTCACTCTGAGCTAGAAAAAACAGACATGCTCTGCCTCTAGATGGTGTAGTCAGGCCACTTCTTTCTGCTGTAGAACCTGTTCAACCCCTACTACCTGCAGAATGGTTGCTTCTCATTTGAGGTCTGCCTGACATTTGTTTTATTAAAGGGGATTGCCAAAATGGCAGCTATGGCAATTGGGAGATGGATATGTTGTGCTTTGGTGCACACTACTTTAATGTACAAGTATGCTGTGACATACTGCACACCCTGAAATAAAAAAAGAAAGGCCCTAGAAACAGAAAATAAAATATATTTGCTGGCACAAAAGGGTAGTCCTAAAAAAGACTATTGGGTCTCAGAACTGTGAACACAGGGTGGTACACAAAAATATGTAGCCCACCATACTAGTCATTTAGTCAGTATAGAACAGTATAGCTCCATATTGTAACTAATTCTCCATAATCAGACTTTTAGTTCGCCCTAAAATACTTCAAAATACACTGACAAATTTTTCCTGGGAACCACTCTTTTTAGTAGGGGGCTGGTACATAACAAAGCTTCCATTATTAGCATCTCTAAGCCAGCTGACCTAAGGTCAGGCAGTGCATTTTGGTTACAATTAATATGGTCTGCTGAATTCCTGCATTCATTCACTGTGATTACGGGTCTCAAACCCATGGTAGTTCTGAACCCAAACCTCATCCCTATATGTCAGGGCTGCTGACAGGACTGTAACTGTATTTCTTTCTAGGAGGACTTGATGTTTACCTAGAAAGAAATACTTTATTAAAAGTAGTAAAAAAAATTTTTAAAAGAAAAAGTAAAAAAAAAAAGAAGAAATTAAAAAAGTGCATTGAATGTCAAATGTACCTTTAAAAACCACCTTAATTTCACCTTCCTAATTCACTACACTTCATCTAGCCATAATGACAAACGTTGCAGCTAAGTACAGACCTGGTTCAAAACAAAAACTCTCACTTTTGCCCATCTCTAATTATCTTGTGGAAATTAGTTTTTACACGTCCCTCTGAAGAAGCCCCTGTGTGTATAGGGGGGAAACGCGTTAGGGATAACGTGTATCCAGTCCTCCTTGTATGCCAATTAGTTTTTCTCATCCTATAAACAAAATCAACAGATTGCAATTGCATTTATAAATAACTATAAAGCTATTAGTTATATTCATAACTCAATATCTCTGTTAATATTGACATGTTTGTATAGTTTCTATCAAAGTAAGGAAGATACTTCAGTTTAATAAATCAGAGCGGCTGTCGGGTGATACCCCGCTAGGAAGTCGTCACGCATGTGTAATGACGTCATGCGTGCTCACCTGCTGGTGGCAATCTTGGTGATGGATTTAATATATTTTTATTGTTTTGTTTCCATAAAAGTACATTTAAACATACAATCATAAACAGATTATCTCTTAGTTTTATTAATTATTTATAGCTCTAATTGACATAATTAAAACTTTCACCCACTTCCAATATCCATCACTATCATCCATCTTATTTTACTTCTTAACCCATAATATATATA
>NW_017306554.1:146053-159236 GCF_000935625.1 Nanorana parkeri
TATATATATATGTGTAAACCTCACTATATCCCCTTATAGTGTCTACGTTCCTCTATTCTTATTATTATTCCCCTCATGTGTTCTCTAGTGTGCTAACTAAACAATATACAATCAATAATAAACACTTTTACTACAAACTTAAACCTTGTTCCTTCCTCCCCACTTTCCTTATTGATAATGATACTACTTTTATTGTGTATTGTATTTATTTACTGTACCTACTTTTCTATACCCTATGTGAACTACCTTTCCCTTCTACTTCTTCTAACTATTCCTCGTGTCCTCACTTCTTAATCCCGTCTTCCCATTTCCCCTCCTCTCCACAGAACCATCTTCATTCCTTTCCATCTTTCTTTCTTTTTTTTATAAATTCTTTTATTTAACAAGTTTTTCAAAATTACAAGATTGCAAGAAAAGGTCTGAGCAGGGGACACCAAGTCCCATCTTAATGGCAGTGGACGCAGCCACTGAACACATGCATTACATGAACAGTAACATCAGAACCACACTTATGGCAATAGTAGTGGTAATATCTCCGATGACAGTACTTCCGCCTGTGGGCAATTGTGATTGCTGAAGTGGGCTATCAGGGACCCACTGGCGATCCGCCAAAGGAGAAGGTAAGTACTTACGTACAGCGGGTAGGTTGTATGGGATATTCAAGGAAGGGAGGGGAGGGGGGGAGTAGGGAGGGTGGGGAGACATGTGGTCACGAATTTGGACGAGGTACCTTTTATTGAACTTGTGAGATCCTCCATGGTGCGAATGTCGTTTATTTTAGTGAACCAGAGTTGGAGTGAAGGTGGGGCCTCCTGTTTCTTCCATCTTTCATTCATATAGGTCATATACTATATTAGTCTAAACATTTTTATAATCATATATTTTCTTTATTCCTATTTGATCATACATGCATTACCCCTTGATCCTTTTTCAGTTACTGCCTTTATCCTTCTTTCAGCATTTTCTCGAATTCCTCCGATTGTCTAAATGATTCCCATTTCTCCCATATCTTCTTGTAACTATTATTCCTCTCTGTATCCTTTGCACTTAGTTCTTCCATATACCTTATTTCTTCTATAATATTTGCCCAGTTTTCTATTGAGGGTGGGACTGTTGATTTCCAGCCCCGTGATATGCTTATTTTAGCGGCTACCAACATAAATCTTAAAATATAATTTTTTATTTTTTTTATTGGACCTGGTATCAATGTTAATAATGCAATTAGGGGATCCTTATTAATATTTGTTGCCTCCACACGCTGATATATTTCAAGCACTGACTCCCAGAATGGTTATAACCTAGGACAACTCCACCAGACATGCAAGTATGTTCCCTCTTCTATTTCACATCTCCAACACCAGTCAGACATCTCTGGGTTTATGTGCTTAATCCATTCTGGGCATCTGTACCATCTGGATAGTACTTTATAATTTTTCTCTTGATGGAATGAAGACATGACTGAGCTATATGTTATTTTAAATATTCTACTCCATTCCTTCTCAGATATTTCTCTCTTCATGTCTTGTTCCCATCTTTTCATATATTTTGTATGTCCCTTATCTTCCACTTCCCTCAGCATACTATAGATTACTGATAAAGTGTGTGTAATAGGTGTCTCTGTTATACAGAGTTTCTCAAATGGTTTTAATGGCCTATCCAGGGGATTAAGAGCCTTAAGGAATCTTATATAATCCAATAGTTGGACCGCCTCCAAACACAATTTCCCGTTAGTTTGTTTTTCAGGCCTAAACTCACTTTTTACTTCATCTTTACCTTGTTCCAAGATCTGCCAAACAGGTGTATAGGAGGTGTTCTCATCTTTCAGTAAGGAGAACTCTTGCATACCGCGTGGAAATTGTGGATTTCCCACTATGGGAGTCAGGGGCCCGGGTCTGGCAGATAAATTATATTTAATGATAGACCTATCCCATATCTGTATTACCGACTTCACTAAGAGTGGCATGTTTAAAATATGCGGTCTATTTTCTTTTAGTAACCAGGGGATATTCGTCAGAGGTATGGGGGAAATATCCATCTCTAGTTTTACCACCCCCTTGTTCTGACTATTATGTAACCAATCCAATAATCTTGATATTAAGGCCGCTTTATGATAAAGTGCAAAGTTCGGGAATCCCAATCCTCCTCTTTGTTTTGATCTCATTAAAGTTTTTACACTAGTTCGGGGGGTTTTGTTAGCCCATACAAATTTCACTGCTGCTGATCTTAGTTTTTAAAAAAAGGTATCTGGCAATATTATAATGGGTATTGTCTGGAATCTATACAAAATTTTGGGCAAGATGTCCATTTTTAGGGTGTTTACTCGTCCCATCCAGGACATTCGTATATTACTCCATGTATTAAATTGAGCAAAAATCTTGTCAGACCAATCTCTGTAATTAATATCATAGAGTGTATTGAGATCCTTAGGGATATTAATACCCAGGTATACAATAGAATTAGGCTGCCATTTAAATGAATAACTTTCCTTTATGCTAAGTTTTACTTTATCCGTTAGGGATATATTCAGGAATTCTGACTTGGATATATTTATAAGAAAATTACTCAGGTCCCCATATTCCTTTAGTTCTTTGATAATATTAGGGATTGTTGTTAATGGGGAAGTTATAAAGAAAAGTAAATCGTCTGCATATAATGCCATTTTATGTTCTTGTGTTGCTGAATGAATACCTTTTATTGATGGGTTTTGTCTTATAGTAGCAGCTAGTTGTTCCATCAATATGACATATAGTAATGGTGATAGGGGGCATCCCTGCCGGGTTCCATTAAAGATTGGAAACAGGGCGGATAGTTCCCCATTCACCCTTACTCTTGCAGTTGGTTGTGTTTATAGTGCCATTACCTTAGATACAAATATCTCACCCAATCCCATTTTCAAAAGGGATTCCCTAAGAAAGGTCCAATTTACTCTGTCAAGTGCGTTTTCAGCATCAATTGACAGAAGACACATTGGTATATTTTCTTTCTGGGCAAGTTCTATTAAATTGATGACCCTAGTTGTACTATCTTTAGCCTCTCTTCACTGAACAAATCCAGTTTGATCCAGATTAATTATTTGGGGGAGGACTTTTTTTAACCTGGCCACCAACACTTTAGCATAAATCTTCAGATAGATATTTATAAGAGAGATTGGACGAAAATGTCCACATTCTGTTAGGTCTTTACCTGGTTTAGGCAGCACAGATATATGTGCTTCCATTGTCTGTGTAGGGAAGGGACAATTATCTGTAACTGAATTGCAGGTTTGTGAAGATAGGTATAAACTGTTCTTCAAACTGTTTATAAAATCGTGCTGTAAATCCGTCTGGCCCGGGAGCCTTGCTAATTTGTAGTGTGGATATTGCTTCTTTAATTTCCTTTTCTGAAAATAACAAATTCATATTTTCTCCATCCTCGATATCTATTATAGGCAAATCTGCTTCTGTTATATAATTTTTTATTTTTTGTTTGTATTTATTTATTGCCATATCTGCATATTTCCCTCTTATTGAATACAATGAGGCATAATAATTTTGAAATGTTTCTGTTATCTCGGACGGAGAATATTTTACATTCCCCTCCCTATCTTTAATTCGCAATATATTAGCGTTAGGGTTTCTTGGGTGTATTTTCCGAGCGAGTGACCTCCCACACGTATTACCTACTTCATAGTAATGTTTTTTACTTTTATCTCTATTAATTAATGTTTGTTGTCCAGAATATTCCGAATGTCCTTTCTTACCTCATTTAGTTGAGTAGAATATTTTGTTGTTACATCGTTTTATTCGTTGCCTCCAATTCTTCTAGTTTCTTAAATAATCCCTTCAATTTACTTGCCTTCTCTTTCTTTAATCTAGCTCCATGTTTAATAAATATACCTCTTACTACACATTTAAGGGTTTCTCATTGAATGGGATGTGAAGTAGTATCATTTTGGTGGTCTTTAATAAAATTATTTATAGTATGGTTTATCTCTTTTTTACAGTCTAGATTTTTTAGTAAATTATCGTTTAATCTCCAAGTTCCCATACCTCTATTTCTAATTTCAGTTTTTATTTTTAAGTACACTGGTGAATGGTCTGATTATAATATAGAGCCCATTTCTATCTCTGGGTCATAGTCCAATAGCCGCTGATGAATCCAAATATGGTCTATCCGACTATATGTTCCATGGACCTGAGAGAAATATGCATAGTCTTTTTTTGTGGGGTGTAATACCCGCCATCCGTCCACTAGTCTCATATTATTCATTTTATCTGTAAGCCTCTTTAATACCTCCACTGGGGGGGAGGATTTGCCTGTAGTATGCAAATTTTTGTCAAAAATTAAATTCATGTCACCCATCACCAACTTTGTACCTATCCCAAATTGTTCAAACCTACTCAGTATCCTAGTGCAAAAGCTATGTTGTCCCTTGTTTGGTGCATATATATTCGCCAGTGAATATGTTTGCTTAAAAAGAGAACATTTTACAAACACAAATCTCCCCATCTCATCTATATTAGTGTCTATTACCTCAATCTGTGCTTTTTTGTGGATTGCTATCGATACTCCTCTTGCTTTTTTATTTGGGTGTGTACTATGATACCATTTCATTTAGTTACTATCTCTAATAACAGTGGTATCCCCCTTCTTAAAATGTGTTTCCTGTAAACATAAAATATCGATTTCTTTTTATGAAAGTGATATAAAACCTGTGAACGTTTTCCTGGTGCATTAAATCCCCTTACATTAAAAGTTCCCAGTGCTAAATTATTCATTTCCCAATTATAGTTTCACTTTTCGTAGTACATTTTGTATATGACCTTTCCAATGCATTCCCACTATCACATATACATCCCATCTCATACATTATTCTCCATACATATGTACATTTCTTTTCTTCTTGAATGTAGGACATTCCTTTGATGTCACACATTGACCGTACAAGTAAACCCTCTTAAATAGGGCTCTACTGGGGTTGTTACGGCCGAGTGACTGAACGCTGTGCGCTCGTCCCGCCACAAACCTATGCCCTTTTATCCAATTTTAGTTCAATTACTATATTATTATTCTTACAATTTATTTTTAAACATTGTATTTCTTTTTTATTTATGTCCCCCTTCCTCCCCCACACTCCCCTCCACCCCCATCCATGCCCTCCACTGGCTCAGTGTCGCATGGCCTGCGTGGCCCAAGGGGCAACCTGCGGGGAGGAAGGCAACAATCCTTGTATCTTATGGCTCTCCCACTTTTCCCCCTCCAGCTCTCCCCTCCCCCCTCCTCCCTATTTGCACGGATGTCCATCCTTGCATCTGTTGGTATTCAGTTTTATTCAGTTCCATCGGCCACTCCGTTAATTGTATAGCTGGTAGTTCCAAAGTATCCAAAAAAACTGGTAGATCTCCTGGTGTCCTGAATTTTGCTATTTTTCCGTTTCTGTGAGCTATCAGCTGAAAAGGAAAACCCCATCTATATATGATCTTTTTCTTGTAAAATCGCTAATAAAGGTTTTAGGGCTCTTCTAAGCATCAGTGTTTGTCTTGAGAGATCTGGAAACATGTTTATTGTATACCCATCATATGTCAGTGATTCCTTGACTCTTGATGCCTTTAAAATAGCTTATTTCTCAGTATAATAATGGAGACGGCATATCGTGTCTCTGGTTCTTGTATCGTCTCTTTTAAAAAAACCGGGTACTCTATATACTCCATCAATAATTATTTCGGATTCGAGGACTTTTTTTCATTATATCGTTCAATATAGCCTTTGTTGTTTGCAGGAGATCGTGTGTCTCCACTGTCTCTGGTGTTTTCCATATCGTCTATTTCAGGGCTCAAAATTTCCACTCGCCCCCTCGCAATTGGCGAGTGAAAATTTCGTGGGGGCGAATTATATATCATATCCTGTATCATCACTGCTTGGTTGCTTATAGTTTGTTGTTGTGATTCGAATCTGGAAATCCATATATCCAGATTTTCCTCCAGCCTATTAACTCGTTCTCCTATGTTAGAGATATCAGATTTTAAATAATTCAGCTCTTCCTTGTATGTTCTTTCTAGTCTGGCAATATAACCCTCAATATCTTTTTTGCTTGGCAATGATCGCAAACATTCCCCAATATCCTGCTGTTGCATCCCCTCTTGCTCTTGCTTTTGTTCCAATAAACAAGTAGTTTTATATTTATCCATATTTTTTCTCTGATCCCTTTGAGTGTCCAGGCTCTCTCCAGGGGATGTCTCATTGGATATATTTGGGGATGTTCTAGTATACAAAGTGTGCGAATTGGTATGTGCTTGTACAGCATGATATTGTACCTTGTCCCTTTCCCGACCTCCCGTGGGTGTATGGGGGGCCAGTTCCGCCCTGCCTCCCCCCTCCACAGATAGTCTTGAACGGGTACCTGTAAAGTATGATCCAATTTTTGTTGAAGAGCTTCTCCTCATTGTAGTCACTGATGGTAACAATGGTGCCTGCGACTGCGGCTGCTGTGTCTTTTTCTTCTTTTCCTTACCCCCATGCGCTGATTTAGTATCGCTGGGCTAATGGGATAAATTAGATTTTTTTTAAAAACAAAAAAAAACCCCACAATATTATGCTACAATCTACTGCTTCTTAGATATATCCTGGGAATCCTGGATTCGTCCTAGATATAGTTTAATTCAGTTAGCCGGTATGTAGTGCGCAATATGCGGTAAGCAGTAAGCTGATATAATGTGATTGCCTTCAATATCGATAGAATTCAGTATATAATATTATATGGCTGTATACAATTTGCGGTATACAGTAAGCTGATGTATTATGTCATAACCTCCGGAATGCAATAAGGTTTAATGTATGTCAATATATAGCTGGTATGCTTGCATCCTGGATACCTGGACTGTGCTCTGGATATAGTTTAGAATGCCATTGAACCGATATGCAATATGCGGGCTGCGTCCTGGGTGTATTTTAGAAAGTCAGTTAGCCGGTATGCACCATGCAGTACGCGGTACGCAGTAAGCTGATAGTAGATTCAATATCTGATATTATGTGGCTGTATGCAGTTTTACGGTATGCATTAAGCTGGTATAATATGCAATATCCTCCGCTGTGCAGTAGGGTTCAATATATAACAATATATGGCTGGTATGCTTGCATCATAAATACCTGGACTGCGTTCTAGATATAGTTTAGGATGCCATTGAACCGATATGCAATATGCAGCATGCAGGCTGCGTCTTGAGTGTGATTTAAAAAGTCAGTTTGCCGGTATGCAGCATGATATATTGCAATTGCCTCGGTATCAGTAGAATTCAATATATGATGTATATAGCTGTATTCAGTTTGCGATATACAGTGAGCTGATATGGTATACAATAACCTCCGGTTATATAACAAGTTCAATATATGACAATATATGGCTGGTATGCTTGCTTTCTGGATACCTGAACTGCGTTCTGGATATAGTTTAGTATGCCATTAAGCCGATATGCAACATGCAGTATGCAGTACCTGACATGGTATGCAATAGCCTCCAGTATACAACAGAACTCAAAAAATGACAGTATATGACTGGTATACTTGCAACCAGGATCATCCAGCTATCTTCCAAGTATCTTCCTGCGGTCCTGCTGTTCCCAGGTGCCGTTTACTTGCCAGTTAGTAGAGCCCTGTGTATGGGGCTATTCATAGGGTGGAGGTAGGCTGATTAGAGACAGGGGAGAGGTAGGGGAGTGAGAGCCGGCTGGGGCCGGTTAGGACATTGCCCTTTAGCGAGGAAGCGAGGTCTTAGCGAGGCAAGCTAGGTCCGTGGGCGAGCGCCATTCAGGACTTCCGTGTCCTACGTCATCGGCGCGCGACTGACCACCCGTGTCATCTCCACCTGGTGGGATAAGGTATGCCACTGGGTCCCGTCGTCTCCTGTGCAACTGTCGGGCTCTGGGCCCATGAAGGAGTGCGCGACTTTTCAGAGGGGGTGACACCAAAATGACTGTCGGTCATTGCGACGACACCGTCATCAGTTTATGGGTTATATGTGTATTGGTGTTGGGTTATGTTTAATTATGTTATACTGGTTAACCTGTTCATCAAAAGACTGTCAGCACCACCCCTCGTTAGCTCCCTTTGTACTCTGAAGGAGCTCAGGACAATGACATTCCCCTGCGTCTGGCCAGACTCCTGCTATGGCTGTCTAGAGCTCTTTAGACGGTGGACCCCTGCTGGGTTGTGCAGACAGAATGTCTAGGGAGGGCAGGGTGGATGTGATGGGATTATAATCTGATCTGATCACTTTGTGTACAAAAGATTGTACAGTTTCTCAAAAAATCTACACCCTACACTTCGTCCTGACTAGTGACTGGGGAAACTGGAAGCTAAAAATCAGCGGGTTGCAATATCTCCTGAGCAAGGAAGAATACAGCGGCTGACATACTCTTTCTGAGTACTGGGGCCCATCACAGTCATTATTATCTATTTATTGTCTGGATATGATGAGAGATGGTTTCCATTAAAAATACAAACATAGAAAGTCATCTATTTTAAATATTGTAAATTGGGATTAAAAAGGTCCATTATTAACCCATTAACCTAAAAGAATGAATTGAAAAATGTAACTTGCTTAATGAATGGATGAGAAATTGCATTTCATTTAAGATATCAGCTGTTTTTTTTGCACATTGTATTCGATTAATATGTTTAGTTTTGTTAAATTTGACCACACTGGAAGTTTGGGTTAGGGCTGTGGTAACACATGCTAATCAACGCTTAATTTAGAAAAATTCAAATGTATAAGCAGTGTGGGTATTTTGGAGGTCATGGTTAAGAAATGGGGTAAGATACATTGTCTGATCAAGGACTATAAAGAAATAGTATGGCCTTATATTAGGTCTCATAAGGGCAGCAAAGAGTAGAGAAAATATAAATGATCACTAGATGGCAGCAAAAGAATGTCATGTTAGCATGAACACAGAAAAAATGGGTTTGAAGTATAGCTGAAAATTATGTGAATTGCTATTGTTTGCTTCCTGGTTAGAATTCTGGTTGCTTACCTATGTCTAGATTCAATACTTTTGAATCACAGACCTGAGACAAGTATGCAAGAAATGCAAGTCAGAGAAAAGTCAAAATTGCTTTTGAGTCCAGATCAGTGACTCATAAGCCACAACCCACAACTGTCCCAGATTCTATGGAACTGTTCAATCAGTTACAGACCTTTGATCACTGTGTTCTCTTACAGAAGAGTTATGAAAGCTATACCCACTTCCTGGTTTTCTTCATGACTCTGAAGGTCTGTTTTTTCTCCTATTAAGCACTGTAAGGGAAATTGTTTCATAATTCTAACTGCTGCCCTCTGTAAGCTGTGCTGTATATTACATATTCCTGATCATTGCACTCTATTTGCTATGTTGTACCTTATGTACACTTAGGGTTGCCACCTGTCCAGGATTCACCCGGACAGTTCGGGGTTTGAATGCTGTGTCCTGTGTTTCATGGCAGCAGAAACCCGGACACAAGATGTCAGGCACACAGGAGAAACCAAAATTAAGATAGTGGCTACTGGCCCCACACTGAAAATAGTCTCAACTGTGATATTTACATATGAAGGGGCGGCACTATTTACATATGAAAAAGCCGCAACTCATTCTTCCAAGAAAATTTCCGTGTGTTGCTAGAGTGTTCGGGTTTCGATGGAAGAAAAGGTGGCAACCCTATGTACACTTGACCCCAACACTCTACATGCAGTATTGACTCTACATAGTCACTGCTGCACTCTATAAGCTGTTTAGTAAGGCCTGAAGCAAAACAAATAAAAAAATAAGCAAAGGCATAAATTAATAGGTGTATAGGGGAGACGAGTTACAAAAGGGTTAACCAGGGTTCGGTCTTGGGACAAGGTCGCTTACCTGATTGGCCAGGTCAAAAGATTAGGTGGAGCTTGAGCCAGGGGCGTCCCAAGGCCGGGTGTCACCTGGAGCTGAGACCGGGTGACACCCCGCACACACATGTGCATGACGTCATCGCGCATCATCTAATTGATGCCTAGCGGTGGCTATTTTGGTGATGGACGCCGTAAGAGAGAGGAGAGGACGTTCACCCGGCGGGATGAGGTATGGCCAACTCTTTAGAAGAGGTGACACCAAAATGACTGTCAGTCATTTTGGTGTCATCCCTCCAATTATGTCACCCGGGTGCGGGCCGCACCCCCCTTGTGACACCACTGGCTTGAGCGGTGGTCTGAGTAGGAGGGGTCCTCTCTTCAGCATTTGGAGATCGTCTGAAGAGGAGTGAACTTCCCTCCTGCCCGCCCTTTTTTGTTGTTAGGCTCTGGGTATTTGTGTATAGATGGGTGTGCAGCGCTCGGGGTCACCAATAGGGGAACTATCAAATGCGTAATTAAGTGTTACCAAAAGAGAGTGTAATCAAAAAAATATATAGGTGTTTGCAACCGTTATTAACATACTAAAGTGATATCCAGTGAAATAATAAATAGATAAATACCAAATTTCACCCCAGGTGAACCCCAGGTTTTTTACAGGCAGGGAGATCCCTGAATCTGTGTTACAATGCTAAAAGCTAGGAAGGGTACTTCCAGCAAGGTCTATCATAATACATGGAAGGCATACATCACTTCCATGAGACTTGGGGCTTCTACCCTAGAATTTCTCTATGTAACAAATCCTCTTCCTCCTGAAGCTGGTCCTGGACCACTGCTCCCAGCACTATCAAGAGCCATGTTTCTGCCCTTTCTATTCTGTTTTAAAGAAAGTTGGCCTCTCACTCCCATAAGGCTCCTCCTGTTCGTTCCCCCCTGACTCCATGGGATCTAAATCTGATTTACTTTGCGCTTCAGAAACCACCATTTTAACCCATTAGAGACATTTCTCTCGCCACTCTCAAGATACAGGATAGTATTCATTATAGCCAAAACTTCTGCAAGGCAAGTGTCTGAACTGGTGGCTTTATCGTTAAAGGAGCCCTTTCTGGTTTTGCATAAGGAAAAAGAGGTGTTGAGATCCAAGACTTCATTCTTGGCTAAGACTGTTTCTGCCTTTTACTTCAACCAGGGCATTGTTCTTTCATCCCTCCTATAAAGTTCCAGTCGACCAAAAGAACATTTAACTTTACTGTCTGGATGTGCAAGTCTATCTCTCAGACACTGCTTCTTTTAGGAGGATTGATTCCCTTTTGTAGTCCCAAATGGCTCCTGTAAGAGTGCACTGGCTTCTCTTTCCACCACCTCTAGGTGGCTCAGGCAGACCATCATCCAAGCTCATGGTCTCAAGGGGCACTCTTCTAGATATGTGATGACTTCTTCAAGCAACTGTTTCTGCATCAACAACTGTTTCCCAGATTTACAGGGCTGTCTCCTGGTCTTCTGTTCACACCACTATCTGATGCCAGCTTTGCTTGTCAAGTCCTTCTGGTGGCTCTTTGAGCTGAAAGTTATTATTATTATTATTATTATACATGATTTATATAGCGCCAACAGTTTGAGCAGCGCTTTACGATATAGGGAAGACATTACAATCACAATACAAATCAAGACAAGATGGTAAGGAGGGCCCTGCCCCTGAGGGAGGGGGAAGTAATACATGAGGAGGGAGCTGTGTGGGGATGAGTTAATTGAGAACGTGATGGTTGAGCGGTTAGGTTGAGGTGGGATAGGCTTCCCTGAAGAGATGAGTCTTTAGGGAATGCCTAAAGGCAGTCAAGGTGGGCGACAGACGGACAGGTTGGGGTAAATAATTCCAGAGGATGGGAGAAACTCTAGAGACGTCCTGGAGGCGAGCATGGGAGGAGTTGACAAGGGAGCGGAAAGCAGGAGGTCTTGGGATGAGCGGAGCCGACGGTTAGGGTGATACTTTGAGACCAGGTTGAGATATAGCCGGGGGCTGAGTTGTGGACGGCTTTGTAACTGATTGTTAATATTTTGAATTTTATCCTTTGATCTATTGGAAGCCAGTGCAGGGATTGACAGAGGGGGGTTGCAGACACTGAGCGGTTGGTTAGGTGGATGAGTCTAGCAGCTGCATTCATGATAGACTGAAGGGGGGATAGCTAGAGGGGGGGAAGTTAGAGTTCCTGTGTCCCTCAACTGATGAGAAAGAGGGACACAGGTCCCATCCCTCTGTGTTCATGATCATGCTTTGCTATAAAACTGAGGTATGCTGATAGTGGAAGAGGTTATCCTGGAATGACCTACAGTTTTATTTTTAGACTGTCAAATCAGCCTGTAGGCAGCACTAAAACCCAAAATTTAAAGGCATAGTCCACCTTTTGCAAAAATGTAATAAATGCACCCACAGTAATAACAAAATGTGTACTGATTAAATATTTTCCATTGGAGCCTGCAGAGCATTGCAACTGTGATCAATGCATCGCGGCTAAAATGCACAGGTTTCTGCAAACCCTTCCACCAGGTCTTTTCCTGAGGTGTGCACTTTGTAATGGGTTCCCTCTTCCAGGGTGGCGGATTGCACTTGTAGTCTCTCTAGAAGACAGCAGGGAGAAGCATCCTGCAATACAAGTAAGGGGGAGGGAGGCATGAGGGTGAGGCGCTAGGGAATGTGACTGTTACTATGATCATGCTAAATATAGGTAAAGCATGTAACCTGATTATAAAGGAGGAGTATGCTTTTAAACACTGCCTGTGTCCCCTAAAAGAAAAGGATTTTACGGTCAGTACAAAAATCCTATTTTTATATAAATAATGTGTAGCAAAATAATTTTCATTTGCACACACTATATTTCAATGTTGATGGTTCATTATCACTCTTTTTCAAATAAAAAATAAAGCATTACTAAATTCGGTACTACATTACTTCACAAGCACATTACTGTGAGCAGCGCCAACATTATAATTTTGCCAGCTTCTCAGTGGAGATTAACTATTTTGAGTAACATTTGCTCTCGTTCTGAAAACTGTCGAGTCATTGCTGTAATTCTCGTCAGTGGAATGAGGGTAGTAAACTGCTGTTGATAGCTGTGAACCCAAATCACCTCTCATTGGAGAATGATCGTAAAGGAGAGGAAAGCAAAGCTTCTCCAACTGTCTGCCAACTACTCAGCTCACAAAATGATTCAGGCGGGGCTGTTCAAGTTTTTCTTCTCAACAGAGGTATTTAAGAATTCTTGGTATTTTTGTCATCTGTGGGCAGGGAGATATCAGAGAACTTAAAGCATAATTCCACCTTTCGGACACGTTTGACCTTATGAATCCACTTAA
>NW_017306554.1:159278-250167 GCF_000935625.1 Nanorana parkeri
AGTGCTCTACATTAAGATAACTCTGCATTAAGTTATAACACTGCTGTGAGAGTTTTTGTACATGTGTTTAGAGCATATGCGAAAGATTATTAAAAACTCAATACAGTTCTATTGAGTAACATACTTTGACAGTCACAAAACAATATCATGCTGAGTGATAAACAGAGGTTTCACGTATTATTACACATATATTAGGAACATAACATAAAAAGGTTGAGTGCCTGAGGTCTTTAGTTGTCACACAGCAAGGAATAAAAACTGTTAATTTTAGTTGCAGAATAAACGGTACAACGTATTGTATCCTATTGAAACATACATAGGACAGCATTATGAAAGCTTGTGCAAATATGTGCATATGCTCTTCCGCAAAGGTTTCATTCAGACTGCCAAATACAAGATACGGGTTAAATAGACGGGGACTCCTGTTTTGCATATGAACATAGCATTGCAATGATTCACTAGTAGGTTAGCCTGGTATGGATGACAATGCAGTTACTGAGGGACTATGTGGACTTGCTAAGCAACATCGGCACAAATACTGAACTAGAACTGCTGGACATTCTTAGAGCAAGCGAAAGATTTTTACGGGTGCAAGCAGCTTCAGGCAATATCTGTTTCATTAGAAGATTAGACAAATTGGGCTTCTGATAATTAAAAGGAAAACACGAGTCACAAGTATGTGGGCTGCGTTCGCATCAGCTGCAGCTTCAGGTTTCTTTGTTATAACATGAAACAGTGTGTATGCATTATTTTCTTTTTCTGGGAGGTATGGAATTCTGAATTTTACCTACATAGGTTACTTTTTTGTCACCACAGAGAGTAACTGGATATTGACAAGTAAATATTTATTTCATACCAGCCATGGCGTAAACTCAAAGCAGAACAATCTAAAGAAATGCAGGAGAACGCAGCATTACAGAAGAACAAAGGAGAGTTAAATATTTCTGCCTTCAGGAACAGCAAGATCAGGTATGCGTGTTATTTGTATTTTGTCTCTGCTTAACCAATTATTATTCTACACAAATAATCATGTTCTAGTATTCTAGCATAAACATTTTTATCAATTTATTAAATACTTTTATTACGTTTATAAATATAGTATTATGCCCCTTTCAGTCAGGGGGTCCACAAAAAAACTGATAGATCGGATTGACCGATTGGATGCCCAGTGTAAGTTTATGGGCAGCCAGATCTAAATAGATGAGGTGTTCCATTTCACCGGACCTGATTGTGCTGGATTAGGGGTATTCCATTTACATCTGATTCCACATGGGATCTGGTCATTTCAGTTTTTTCCTCCATCACAGGCTTTGAAAAAAAAAAAAAAAAGAGAAGCTGATTGGTTGGCACATATGCTGCCTTAATTACTGTGCTAAAAGTGTGAGCCCCACAAAAAAAAACAAAAAAACAAAGCATAATTTTAAGAAAAATTTTACTCTTCCATTGGATATGCTTTTCTACACCCAGAATATAGAAACAGAGAGTTTAGTCAGATCATTTACCAACCAGCAACTTTTTATACAGGTCAGGAGTATGTAATGTACAGCACACAAAGTGAACCATCCAAGATGGCATATGCATATGGTACAGAGTGGTTTGTTGTATGATACATAATAGCTGACAGAGTGCAGTACAGACACAGTATGTAGGGCACAGCACAGATTATAGAGTGCAATGGTAACTAGTATTGGTGGTTCAATAATTTAAGCATCATACTGTCCTTTCTGACTATCATACAAGCATTATGTCCCTAACAGGGATGACAAAATGAGCAGTGATCATTGCTGTGTGAGAGGAGGCAGGGGCATAACTACACATCCTAGTTCCCCATAGAGTCTGGGGACACTTGTCTCAGGTACCCAGAACTAGTGATGCCTGCTTGTAGATATTGAACTAGAAAACAAATTGCATCAAGAACTTTATAGAACAATTCACTCCACACCTCCCAATGCACGCCAGACATAATCAGCACACTACACCATGAACCTTGTAACAGTTTGCACAACACAGCATGCACACCATATACAATCAGATCACAGCACCATTTACTGCAACACGCTCCTTTCGTTTGCACTAAATCATGCACCCTAGCACATTCAGAACACCTGATAATGCACACTGATACACTTAGCACACCATTAAATCCATTTTGCTCAGCGCTGCTACTTCTTACCTTAAACCTTGTCACACACTGCTCCTTGAACCCCACTACACTCAGTACTCTGCAGCAGGAACACCTTGTTGTACTCTGAAATATCCATATCACTTTTTACATTGTCAAGCTCGCTTCATTGATTATAACATAATCCTTATGTATCATGAACAGTTCAATGTTGTGTCTCTCACCAGTCACTGACTGGTGAGAGGACACCAGGATCATCCATTCCTCGATATCCTCTGAACAGTGTGATCCTGGAATCCCTGAGCATTTCTGAGTTCAGAGCTGTCAAAATCTTGGCTGAAAAGCCAGGCAAACAGTGGATCAAGCACAGTATGTGCTTGGAAGGCTGAAGCAGAGGGCAGAGGAGACATTAGGGGTCTAATAGATTCCTATATAAAGAGTACCAGTCACCTACCCCATGCTATCACATAGGGGGCTTGCTAGCATCCTTATGATAGTGATACAGTTAATTGAAATGCAGGGAGCACAAATGTTTGTAAACAATGAATATGCATCACATATTGGGCATTGCAGACCACACTGGCATGAGAAAAATAATTCTAGGTCCTTCGTTTATGGGTAACTCTAAACTGACCTGTAAAGGCATTTAAAAAGTAGCCTAATAATAATAATAATTTTGGGTGCAGTACCTTTTTGCTGTTACATGAGGCTTGACATATTTGGTATCGCTTTACTAGACGTAAGCTCTATTTTTTATTTTATTCAAATTATGGATATTATATTGTGTTTTGTGTGCATTCAAATTTGTTTTAGTGTATTTTTTTTTATTGGAAATAGATTTGATAAACATTTGGGCAGCTATTGTCCAACTTAAAATATTGCAACTATCATCTTTTTATTCCCACGGTCTCTGCTCTCAGAAAATGTATGATGTTTTGGAGGTTTAAGCAGTTTTCTAGTTAAAAATGCAGATTGTAATATGTATGCATTTACCCAAAATGTATCCACAATTCTTTGGGCATTATTGACCTTACGCATAAAGCTAAATTACTAAACATTTGTCCAGCATTCGCCCACTGACAATGAATTCCCTAACATTTAGCAGCATTGGTTCTTCAGTAGGAGCAGATTTTTACTTCAACATTTACCTTTATTTTTAAAATGGTGAATGTTACCTGCCTGCATATTCACCTAACATTTTCTCAGGCTACTTGAATATAACATTTTTGGCCTGACAAATCATTGCTTTTTTAGTAAAAAAACTGAAATGATTGTCCATGGAGTACAGTAAAACAAAGCACCTTTGGCAGTATCCCCCACATTGTTCAACACAAAACTTTCTCTGAGATTCCAGCATTGCAGAGGACCAGCCAATGGACATAGGAACCTGAAAAGTTAATATTAGTAAAGTTAGAATTAATAAAGTGTTTTCAAAACGGTGTTAAGTTTTTGTTTATAAATATCCTTACCTGCACACACTGGGGAACTGGGTTGTAGGAAACCCCCAAACCAGTTAACCAGCTAGGTGGCACAATAATGACACGAGGAAGCTCGACAGGGGGATTGTATTCACAGGTTCTAAATATAAGTTTGTGTTGTGGGCCAGTTTTATTTTCTGCCTGGAATTTCTCCATTGTCCATAATATTATTTGGTCAGGCAGGTATTTTGTTTAACATTTTTAAGTTTTATTTTTGCTAATACATTGTTTTTAATGTTTTAAAGGGCTTGCCAAGAATTAGGACCATGTTTCCTTGAAAGCTAAGTAAAAAAAATAATGCCACATTTTAAATTCATCCAAAGAGAATTGTAATCCTGAGAATGTTATGTCCAAGAAAGAAGAAGCCCAGCCTGAAGAACTCAGCAGCCATTGCTGTCCCTTCTATGAAAGGACATGGCTACCTTGATTACACTATTGAAAACCATGCTTCCAAAGCTTTTGAGAAGATGGAGGAGCTCAGGAGAAATAATCAGATGTGTGATGTCCTCATAAAAGTAAGCTACAATGGTCAAGAAGAGGACTTCCCTGCACATAAGATTGTGCTTGCTTCCTGTAGCCCCTTTTTCAGGGCAATGTTTACCAATAACTTTCGTGAATGCCATGCCAAGGAAATCATCATCAAAGACATGTGTCCTTTAGTAATGGAAAGGCTGATAGAATTTGCATATTCATCAAGAATAACAGTTGGGGAGAAGTGTGTCTTGCATGTACTCCTAGCTGCTATGAGATACCAGATGGAAGATGTGTCTAAAGCATGCAGTGACTTTCTTGTTAAACACCTGGACCCCAGTAATGTCATTGGGATATCAAACTTTGCAGAGCAGATTGGGTGCACAGAGCTACATGAAAAAGGAAGAGAATACATCAATAACCACTTCAGCGAGGTAAGCATTTGGGTTATTTCTCAAATTTATTTTTTTTATCATATAAAATGAATATGAAAATATTTTTAGTAAAATTTTATTTGGGAATACATGTACACAAGGTATAGCATTATTATGCCAAATCAAAATGTATATCTGGCTAGGTAGCCACTTATCAAAAAACAAATGTTTAATAAGTGTTAACATACTACAGAGAGACTGCTCTAACGTGTGCATATTCTAGTTACTAAAACTCTGCGCTTACTGAAATAGGCTAAAAGGTGCCTTCTAGCTAAAAGTAACTAGCAAAACCTAACTAGCAAGAAAAAGTCCGGTTTCTGCTCCATTTGTCTTGGCACCAGTATTGTCACACAGCCTGCCTGCTGCCTCCTGTAGAACCCGAGGATCCCAAATCTTGTGATAATTTTGCAGAATGTGGGATCTCAAAGTTTTCAGGAGGTCATTGAGGTCTAGGCTAGTGTTTTATTTTAAATTTAGACCTAGTAATTTTGTGTGGTAAAGCAAATGTCCTACTATATACATTTCTGCGCTAATGGATCTTCTAGTCATACCAGCTGCCCACACTCAGGTGAATAACTCACAAAAAATCTTAACACAACATTTAGATAGTGTATCCAACTAATTAAAATAATTAATCTAATTACAGTGATCTAAACTTAATAACATTCAATATAAACATCAAAAACCCCACACCGTAGTGTCTTAATCGATTTGTGCTCAAAAAATTGGATGAAACTTTACAAATATATAGCATCCAATGCAATGTGCACAATGGTGTGACTTCAGTGGAAAAACAAAAAAAGTATCTCTTTCCAAACTGCAATCACACACAATGTGCTTCCACTCTCTGTCTTTTTTAAAGCTCCTTATTTGTGATAATGCCAGTGTTCGTTGAATGTTAAGTTTAGCTCACTGGAATTAGATTCATTATTTTTCAGTATACAGTAGTACCTTGGTTTACGGGCATAATTCGTTCCGGAAGCATGCTTGTAATCCAAAGCGCTTGTATATCAAAGCGAATTTCCCCATAGCAAATAATGGAAACTCAGATGATTCGTTCCACAACCCAAAAATATTCATATAAAAAGGATTACAATACAGTACTGTACTATAATATAATACAAAATATAAAGACAAATAAACTAATTACAGGTACCTTCGTGGCTGGTGTGAGGGAGACAAGAGAGAGTAGGATTATTGTGTAGGACGACTTTCACTATCACTAACGGAATCACTGCTATCTCTTGGCTCAACGGAATCTTTTTCATTTCGTGAAACCTTAGCAAGGAATCTATCCAATGTGACATTGCATTGTCGTTAAACAGACTCATCGCTCGCACTGCTTCAGCCTTATTCGGGTGGTGCTTTTCTACAAAATTTTGCTCTTATTTCAAGACATTGCTTGTATATCAAGGCAAAATTTTTCAGAAATGTTTGCTTGTCTTGCAAAACACTCTCCAACTAAGTTACTTGTAAACCAAGGTATTACTGTATTTTAGTTAGAGTGCTAAATTATGAAAACCAAAGGTCCTGTCAAAGGGCCTAATCTGAATATCATATCTTAAATATTATAACTGTGTAGGGAAACAGTGTATGTGAGGCCTGGCAGTTAACAAGGCTTCAGACATAGGTGTCTTCTGACCCTAAACTTTTACGCCAAAGAGGAACACAGAGATTAACAATGTAAAGTGAAAAAAGAAGGCGGATAAAAATATGTCATAGTATTTCCTAAGAACCCCTGCATAGGTCCAGTCATGAAAATGTAAGGGTATTTTGGAGGAAAAAGAGTGGGAAATTGCTGAGATATATAATGGTCGGGAAGAACTGCAGTAAGCTGCTGCAAAAAAAAAAAAAGCTGAAAAGTATTTAAAAAAAAGTAGAAAAGAGGGCAAGAGGAAGTAGGGCAAATAAACTGTATGTTAGAGGAAGAGTTGTAATACGTACAAGAGAAAAGGAAAGCACAGCTATGACAAGATACAGATCTCAGTTAACATTAAGTTAGCTAAGGTAAAGAAATGCAATATATATATACTGTATGTATATTTCCAGTTACTTTTATCACACTAAAAAGATGGTGCTCAGAAAAGGAATATGCTGAGTAAAAGATGCTGTGTGTACCTGCTGGCGAGAAGTACTATTAAAATGAGGAGGGTGAGAATTGTCTTAGAGATGGCAACATTTGGAAAGGAATAAGTGACCTTCTAATACGAAGGATCTGCTAAGGGACAGCAGTCTCCACTATTATGCTGCTTGTGGCTTCACTCTTAAGCAGATGTGTTGCTACTTGTATACGGGAGATGCGACCTGATTTTGCCTCCTGGGTTCATTGCAGAGATTGTAGTTGGTTCCTGTTTGACCTTCTGCAAAAAAGCCAGAGACTTGGAAGTGAAATAGGACAGCTATAAAGCCTGGAGAGCGGTAGAAACCCTGCTGAGAAAGAGAAATATTAGTTTATACACTTTGGTGGACAGGGCAAGTTTCCTTCATGGAACCAGCGCTACACCCACATTTCCCGAACCCCTTTCCATCCCCAAAGTATTCCAAAAATATTTAAAATGTAGACTTCATGTATGTGTTTGGAAGAAATTGGCTGGCATTAGGACACTACGTCAGCACCTGAACAGACAGCAAATAGAGCGCTGCAGTGTTGGCCTTCTATTGTATATATTGCCAATAGCACCATTGTGGTCTGCAGCCTCTGCCTGAAGGTATCAGCCTTGGTGAAAATAACAGCAATTTGGGTATCATAAGGAAACATATGACTCTGCACCACCTCAAAAAAAATCAGCAGCAAAAGGCATGCACTTCAAGAGCTCACAGCAGCCACTTTCTAATATAGTGCTAGAAATGCAATATTTCTGGCTTCTATCTCCATGGCCAGTCTAGATGTTTGCAATGCTTCTGCTGGAACAGAAGGAAAAAAGGTTCCAAATGACCCCTATGCCCAGCATTTTCATGCCAGATTTACCAAACACCCTGTTCACGAGAGTTTATGGCCTGTGCTACACTATTGTGTCAGGTACTCCGCAATAATTATTTTGGCCTGAAAGTTATGTCAACTGCCATTACATGGACACAGAAAGTAGGGATGCACCGACACCAAGTACCGTACTCGGTACAAGTACAATTACAGATACTTTTTGAGCTCCAAGACTAAACTAGAGAAAAAATCAAAAGTTAGGAGGCAGTTGTCATTTGTAAAGAGCACACGGAGCTCCTGAGATTTGTACATCTCTGTTTTAATGTATGATTTCCTTTTTTATAAACATATACAAAGGGATGCACCGATACCATTTTTGCAAGTACAAGTACTGATACTTGCCCAAGTACTTACAAGTACAAGTACTGATATATTTGTGTTTATTTTCATGTGACAGTTTTTCTAAAACAATACAGACTAATGATTTCAGGACAGTGGTGGGGCGCCAGAGCCAGGTCCCAGCTGCAACCCTGGTAGTTCTCATGCAAATGTCAAGTATCGGCACTGGTATCTGAACTGGTATTGGTGCATCCCTAACAGAAAGCCATCCCTGCCCTCCACTAGCATGTGCAATGCCATAGGGCAGGAGGAGGCAGAGAAGGACTTTGAGTAGGAGTGTTATGGTGGAGAAGGATTGGTATGCTAGTGGAGAGGAGGAAATAGGTGGAAGGCTTGCAAAATAAGGTGCCAGCGCAAACTGTTTGAGGGAATGATAAAGAACTATTTAGTGGATTTTGCTTGTGACAAAGGTATAATAAGTGATAATCAGCATGGATTTATGAAGGACCGTTCTTGTCAGACCAACCTACTAACATTTTATGAAGAGGTGAGTAGAGATCTGGATAGAGGAAAACCAGTGGATGTGGTGTACCTGGATTTTGGAAAAGCATTTGACACAGTACCACATAAACACTTAATACACAAGCTTAAATCTATGGGCATAGATGAAACAGTGTGTACATGGATAGAGAACTGGCTACAGGAACGTGTCCCGAGAGTATTGATAAATAGCTCTTTTTCACATTGGTTTACAGTAATAAGTGGCGTGCCCCAGGGTTCCGTGATAGGACCAATACTGTTTAACCTGTTTATTAATGATATTGGGGAAGGTGTTAATAGCCATGTTTCTGTGTTTGCAGATGACACTAAAATTGGGAGGGTAATAGACACGAGCGTAGACGGTATAACATTACAGGAGGATCTGAATAAAATAGGGGAGTGGGCGACTATTTGGCAGATGAGGTTTAATGTTGAAAAATTTTAAGTAATGCATTTTGGGGTTAAAAACAGGCAAGCGGAATACACATTAATGGGTGCTCCACTAGGGAAGTCAGAAATGGAAAAAGATTTGGGGGTCATAGCAGACCACAGTTTGAAAAATAGCTTGCAATACCAGGCTGCGGCAAACAAAGCTAGCAGAGTACTGTCTTGTATTAAAAAGGGAATGTACTGTAGAGACAAAGCGATAATTTTGCCACTTTATAGATTGTTGGTTCAGCTGCATCTTGGGTATGCAGTTCAGCTTTGGTCACCAATACACAAAAGGGATGTCCTGGAGCTGGAGAGAATGGCAACAAAACTAATTAAGGAGCTGGGGGATCAAAGCTATGAGACAAGGTTGCTAAATTTAGACTTGTTCACGCTGGAAGTGAGGCGATTAAGAGGGGACATGATTTTAATGTACAAAATGTTTGGTGGCGATGGCAGCATCAGCAATAAACTTTCTACTCTAAACTCGCTAACAAGGACTAGAGGCCACCACTTAAAATTGGTGGAGAAAAGATTTAACCACAAAGGGCGTAGAGGCCTCTTTTTCAGTCAGAGTGGTTACCTTTTGGAACTCTCTGCCACAATCAATGGCATCAGCAGAGAGTGTTGAATCATTCAAAAATCATTTAGATAAATTCCTCAGAGACCGTAACATACAAGGATACAGGTACTCTTAAGGCCTGGTTCACACCTGTACGTTTTGTAGCGCGTTCAACGCTCTACGAACGCTCTACAAAACGCTCAAACATGAAAATCTCATTGTTTTCTATGGGTATGGTTCACACCTTGCCGTATTTCAGCCCGTCTGAACGCGCTACAAAACGGCCTACGCCTGAAAAGGTACATGAGCTTCTTTGCGGCGTTTTTGTCGCACGTTTCCATTGGGATACAGCCAAGTAGCCCTAGGAAACGCGCGTTTGTCACGCAGTTTTTAACGCGAATCGCGGTAAAAACGCGCGTCGCGAAACGCACGACAAACGTGCATAATCGATATGCCCAGGTGTGAACAGAGCCAAAAGGTTGATCTCGATGGACCTGTGTCTTTAGTCAACCTCATATACTATGTAAAAGGGGGGAGCTCCTTTTTAATAGAAAAAGTAGCTAAGGTGTTGTTGATTGAGGAGCTAGCTATTCAGTCAGAAATCACTCTGTTGCATGCTTTCTCAAGGGTAAAAATAAGCTCCTGTGCGAATGCACATTGCCCAGGAATATTACTTAATATTTGCAAAAAAAGGCCTTAAAAAACTCAGTCGACAAAATGTCTTTTGCAAAAAAACATGCAGCCAGTTATCAGTGAAGTTCATGTGGACAGGGACAGGCTGTGGAAAAAATCACTTGTCGCCAGCAAAAAATAGGAAATATGCCCTTATAAAACACACATGTAGCCTGTTATGACTATAGACAATGCATGTGTGAAGGCTATAAGGAAGCTGCAGGACACACTTCAACAGCAATAAGATGTAAAAAATAATTCCCCCTCCACTCCCAAATACACAGCATTTTGCTACCTAAAGAGAATTAGGTAAGGGTTTATATCTTAAGAGACCAGTGCCTTCAAGTCCTACACTAATCTGTCCCTATGAACTTTATTAGCAGCACTTTCTATGGTTTCCTTATCATAGTTAAGCACATTGCAGCATGGCTTTTGGGAACCCAACCTTTTAGGGTGAGGGCAATAGCACCTTAGAAAATCCCCATTATTGGCCATTCTATGATTTTCAGAGGCCAGGAAGTTCATTATTGGTAGTTGGTTGCTATTGCAGTGAATGGCTGCATTAGTTTGCTGCATAGATCATCTTGGACCCATGCTTGACCCATATTTACTTGTGTATACCACTGTTACAGAACTACACAACATTTGGTACATCTCATTTGTCAATATTAAAATACAGTACAAAGTAAAGTACTTATATTTTCCTTTCAGGTAACAAAAGAAGAAGAGTTCTTAAACCTTACTCACTGTGAACTATTGGACTTGGTCAGTCAGGAAAGCCTAAATGTGCTTTGTGAGACTGAGGTATACAATGCCTGTGTAAGATGGATGCAGTGGGATGTAGACAAAAGAGCACAGTATTTTAATGTCTTGCTAAATGCCGTTCACCTCTATGCTTTGCCTCCCAAATTCCTTGCAGTGCAGCTTAAGCACTGCCCCATTCTCAATATGGAAAACTCATGTAGGATGTTTCTGTCTAAGATTTTCCAAGAAATGTCATTACACAAGCCACTTCCACCAATGAAAGTACGGGGTAATCAACTAATCTATGTAGCTGGTGGCTACCAACAGAATTCACTGACCTCTGTGGAGGCCTTGAATCCACAGACTATGGAATGGATTGAGCTTGCTGAAATGTTGGAACCCAGGAGTGGTCTTGGAGCCTGTACTGTAAGTGGACTGCTCTACACTGTAGGAGGGAGGAATCATTCTGCTACGGAAAATGCAGATTCAGACTCTTTATACTGCTTTAATCCAATGACCAATCAATGGACAAAGAGAGCACCAATGAATGAACCAAGGAATCGGGTTGGAGTAGCTGTAATAGATGAAGCTATTTATGCCGTTGGAGGCTCCTCTGGCTCTGAGCACCACAAAAGTGTTGAAAGGTAAGAAACCTATAGGTCATACTGATACAGCAGAAACTACAACAGAAGGTAAATGGTATTTACTAAAGTCATACAAAAGGGTAGTTAGAAAAAGTCAATATACTTACTAAACTATTGACACGGATCATCTGAAATTCTTTTAGCACAACAATCATTGGAGCACAATAGGTAATTGATCTGAATAGAGCCTTCCAGTGACTAAATAAGTATAATGGTCATAACCAATACTTATTCTGCACTTATTAAATTGTATATTTTTAAATAACTTACTCTAATTTCTATTTTTGCATAAATGGATGGGTTGAATAACTGGCCAAGCTCTAATGTCAGTTGGTAGTAATATTTCAACACCTGAGCTAGCAATTTCCCCCACATATCACAATGCAAATTAATATGACTCCCTCCATTGCATTTATTTTTTTATTTATGTATACAATATTTGTGTGCTTTGACTGTTTTTCATCTTTGTTTTGCTATGTCTGTGTCTGTGTGCTTTGCTGTGTGTGCAGTCTTACACTTATGAATTCTACACTGCACACCATGCTGGGGTAACCTACTAATGAACGCTCAAACCAGCCAGATGGACGGTGCTTTTATATACAAGCTTGAATTCTCAAGTCTTCAATTTGAATCTGTTTATTACATGTTTTTGGCTGCACATTTTCCCTTTCATAAGGTACAAACCTTAATAAACTTCATTACTGGGGAGGAGAACAGAAAGCGAGAGAGGTGTGTAATTAGCCATAAATGTGTAAAGTTGGTTGAGTGCAGGAACCCTACAGTATTGCTGATAAATATCAGGGACACTCTTCTGCAAAGGGAAGCTGGGAGGGGTAAGGAAAAGACTGAGAAGAGCAGAGAGGTAGATGGAGCATATTCTCTAATAGTATTAAGCTTAACAGGAGCAAGAAGCTTTCGGTGCTTGACAGGAAAAAGGGAGTGACTTTCTCTTTTTTTTTAAACAGGATATAGGAAGGATGACTCTGTGTGCTGGAGGGGCCATCTTTATACTAGAACGAGCACTCGGTAGTAAAGTGTGTGTGCTGCTGGTGGTAGAATCTCACTGGTTACACATACTTTGTTCAGCTAAATTCAGCACTGGAGGCATTATTCCCCAAGTGAGAAAGTGCAAGTGCCCTCTGGCAATATATTATATTAGGATATAGGAGAGAAAAACAGAGACGCAGGAGAAAAAAGACTACCTTACTTAGTTTTGTATTGAAGGGGCAGGGCAGTTCTAGAATTTCACTAAGTTTTGTATCAGGATTACAAATGGAAATGTACCGTAGGTACTTGATGGATGGTTGTTCTCTTTTACAGCACTGTTTTTTGCCACATAAAAATGAATAGGCACTGACATTTTTATTAATGCTATAAATCTTGTGTTGTCATATGGGTAACTTACATTGGCCCAATTTATAGCCATCATCCCAACAACTGGCTAATCAGGGCATGTTATAGATACAATTACAATTAAAACAGTATAGAGTGGGCATAGTTGTGGGTTTGTTATTATTTTCATTACATCTGCTCTCATGTTGTGTACATTGCATTACTTTAGGTATGATCCTGAACTCAACTTGTGGACATTTGTTACACCCATGAATAATTCCCGCATTGGTGCTGGAGTAACATCAAGTTGTGGGCTTTTGTACGCAATTGGTGGATTTGATGGGGAAAACCGACTAAATACCGTTGACTGTTACCACCCTGATGAGGACAGGTGGCACCCAGTAGCTTCAATGAAGACCATTCGCAGTGGGGCAGGTGCATATCGTGAACACTGTCTAGACCTCTTTCATATGTATTTACAGTATTAACCTATTTTTATTTACTGTACCATATCTGCTTTTACTGTAGCTGAAACATACTTTCTCAAAAATGTCCAGGTGATGGATCACTTTCACTAGCTTATTGACTATTTAATACATATACTTTTTATATCCTTGTAAGGCTCTATCCATTTGAATTACAAAAAAACTTGACAAACCAGTTAAACGTAGAAAGTAGGAGTGACCATTAACAGCCTCATCAACAATAAATCACTAACTAGTCCTGCTTACAGAGACTTGGTCAAACACCATACAAAGTTAAGCTCACAAATTAACTCTGTAGCAAGTCTACATCACTTAAAAATTGTAACTGATTTAAGAATAATTTCTACTCCATCTATGCTTTATGCATAAATACTGCAAAGAATATTTCTTAGGTAGTCATTCTAAATACAAGCAATATTTGACTTCAGGATTTGCATAACAGTTTATTTATCTACAGCATCTGTAAGTGTGTATTATATTATTATATGGCCATTTTCGATTTATTTTACAGAACATGACAAGCCTACACTACTGCTGTCAGAAGTAGTCCTAAGATACCCATCTGTAAATTCTCCCTTTCAACTGCCAATCTTTTGCAATTGGAACACATACAAAATTAAGATAGTGCAGAGGTCTATTATTGTGATATCATAAACTGCTACTATTGGAGTTAATAACACAGTGTAAACAACAATTATGATCAGTTTCCTCACTTTCCTATCAGAAAAGTTAGATGCCGCTAAATGGAAGCTGGCAATACCTACTCAGTGAATTATGATGCAGACAACATGAATACAAAGTGAATTGTGAATGAAGCTTGTGTTACCAACTTCTTTCTAATATTATACATCTTTAAAATGAAAAGTGATTATTTTTTTATATAGGGGAGTGTTCCTGTGAATTCTCAACCAAAAACAAACAGATTTTTGGAGACTTGAACTGTATACAGGCAGATATAAGTTCACTTATGTCAGCAGCACACTAAAGCAGTCATTTTCAAATGCTGACTGATCTGTGGACTAGGGTGAATCAGTCTGCAAAAGCCCATGTTGCTATTTTCTGTCAGGCTTGGGTCTAAGTGGCCCAGTTGACTCTACAAGTTGCATGTTATTAGGCCAGGGACAGGATGTATTGGTGGAGGCATTACTGCTAAGGTCTACCATACCACCTTCTTCAAGAGACAGTTAAACTTTGACTTGTCTTCAAGGAAGGGTATAAGTGGCTCATTTACTAATTTTTGGTAAGTGTTTCCACTGGGAAAATCAAACAAGGAGTCATAACAAAAATATTAAAATCAACAGTTTTGTGAACTTTGAAAGTGTTATTCTGAGTTTTTATCAATGAAGCTTAACGTATTATAATAAATGTAATTCCCACAGGAGTAGTATCACTGGACAACTATATATATGCTGTTGGGGGATATGATGGCAACAACCAACTTAACTCTGTAGAACGGTACAATATAGACAAAGATTACTGGGAGTTTGTAGCACCCACGAAACACAAAAGGAGTGCACATGGTCTGACTCTGCACCAGGGAAGGATTTATGCTCTTGGTAAGATTTTCAGGTTATATATTACTTTACTTTAGTTTTAAGATGCACAAATTGTGTATGAAAGTCAATTAATTTGTATGTATTGCTATGCATGTCAAACATATAGCATAGGGCATACATTATGGCTAAATAATGTCTGTATTTAAAAATAAAACAAAAAAACAAAACGCAGCAGGTAAAAAGTGCAGGCACCTGTAATCCCTTGTTACCACTAAATCCTGGGCCATTCTGACATGCAAAGCTCTGACAGTTCCAGGTAGTGTCGTAGATTGCCATTAGTTATTGCCTCAGACACATACCTATTTGTCCTTTATAATGGCCGATAGAAATGAGGAGAAAGCAGGAAATGGTGGGCCCTATCTGAATGTGCCAAAGCTTTGGCTAGGGATTTGGATGTAACAGCAGGGTTTTGAAGAATGGTGCATCTATGCATGCAGCTCTAAGTGTACTGTACGTTATCACTGCAGCATTTGATTTTTAAATGGCACAGTCTCTTTAATGCTGAACTCCAGGAAAGCAGCAATACTAAGTAAAAATACATTAATATGAACTGACCTGCCAAAATACTTGTAATTCTGTTTAGTCAGTTTGTAATAAAGATACCTCTGCCAGAAAGCATAGCAAGAACCTTGACCTCCACAGCACAAGCTGCACAGTTGTGTCAAGTATACCTCCCTCTGCTTGCTGATTAGACACTGAAGCAATATCAACACAGTGAAAAGAAAACACTTTGCTCTCTCCCTGTCATCAATTGTGCACTGCAGGAGAGCCTGGTTGGCCCTTCTTTCAGTGATTATGTGCTACAACACTGGTGCTTATGATGGCTGCATTTAAAAATGCACTCAATGATTTTTTATGAATGTCTGCATTACCTGGTGGGTTTTTAATATCTATTTGGAAGTCAGTTTTAAACATAAGGTAGAACAATCACTGCATGTTACACTTAAACTGACACTAAACATAGGAGTTACATCTTAAAAATGCACTCAAGTACCTTAACTATTAACAAAAATGTATCTTATTTGTGTATCACTCAGTTGGAAATTCTCAAATCATCTCTCAATTCATGCTGATCCTTCCTTCCTGAGGGTGGTTACTTTTGGTCCCCATGGTCCCTGTGTGTATTGTTAAGTAGCCTCCGCTCCAAGCTCACTCCGGTGATAGACTACAATCGCAATACAAATAAGTAAACCAAACATTATATTGTAGTCCATCACGGGTGCGAGCTTGGAGCGGTGGCTACTTTACAACACATATAGGGACCATTGGGAACAAAAGTAGCCACCCTCCGGAAGGAAGGACAGTGTCAGCACCAATTCACAGATGATTTGAGGATCTATAGCTGAGTGATACACAAATAATTGTTTCTTGTTTTGATTGTACAGTCATGTAAAAAGTAAGTACACTCCATGGACATTGATGACTTTTTGAACATATTTAAAGAGGCAAGCATTGGATCTTCTTTCAAACAGTGCCCATAGATAAAGGGGATATACTTGCATAATTTACAAATAAAATTGACATGGTACACCCATTCTCATAATCTAAAATAATGAAAATGCAAACAGTGCCTATAGATAAAGGGGATATACTTGCATAATTTACAAATAAAATTAACATGGTATACCCATTCTCATAATCTAAAATAATGAAAATGCAGATTTGTCACATGGAAAAGTAAGTACACCCCTACATTTATCACCACTTCAAATCCATGGAATTAAAATCAGGTGTTCCAGATTAGGTGCAATGATTAGAAGCTTCTTGTTGTGTATGGGGGAAGAACCTGTCTTATAAACCCCTTCGTGACGGGAGACGTACAGTGTACGTCCTGTCACTTTGTGCCTATATGACTGGCCACGTACACTGTACGCGACGAGTTATATCAGGCTTTGTAATGCCGGTATTTGCTGATTCTCAGCATTTAACAGTCATTCATTAATGTCTCAGTATTGAGGCATTAATTAATGAAATAATTAAGCTTTTTGTAAAAGCTTCTTCCTTTCATTAATGAAAGAATGAAGCCGTTACATGCAAATAGAGGACCGCAATTTGCGATCCCGTATTTGACAGCTCAAAATAGCAGAGAGGCAGCAGTGACTCACCTCACCTCTCTGCTATTTGTTTTGACAGTTCGAGAGCCCGATGTTTAGATACATTTCACTGAAAGAATACAATGTATCTCTTTTGAGTGAAATGTATCATTTCTGATCGTCTAGGCACGATCAAAGAGCTTTTAGTGAGATCTGAATCTGACTAAAGTCAGGATCAGTCTCTAAGGTTATTATTAGCTGTTCCTAAGTTTGGATCAGCCTAATAGCCAAAAATAAAATAAAAAAGTTAATTTATCAAGCTGTCATAGTGATTGCTTGATATAAACTGACAAGAAAAAAAAAAAGTTTTTTTTTTTATTTTTTTATTTTTTTTACAAAGTGTAAAAAAATAAAAATAAAGTGTAAAACAAAATTAGGAAAATATAAATTATATATAAATATATTTTGTATACTATAATTAATATTAAAAAATTCTAAAAAAAATAATAATAATCAAAACTTGTGAAAAAAGTGTTTTCTTCTAGTTTTTTTCCTCATTTTTTTTATTTTATTCAAACTAAGTGAGGGGCTAGGTACACATATGTGATATAATTATATAGCCCTATCTGTCCTCTAAAAAACTATATATAATATGTGTGGGTACATTTAGTAAGAAAGTATATTACTGCTGTGGAAGAATCACACAGCAAAAATGTAAAAAATGTGTCAGTCATTTATGAACAGAACCTGAAAACTAGCTCAGTCATGAAGGGGTTAAAACCTCAGATATCTAGGGTCTGATTAGAGAGAGACAATGTGGAAAGGTGGGGTTTTTTTAGGCACTTTGAACAACACTTCACAAGAGTGTTTTTATATAAAAAGTATACATTTTATTCAATACATAATTAAAATAAGACAAATTGAATAGTAAAAACCATAGGAGAGAACACCGCTAATCTCCACCAGTACCCTCAGACACGGTTAACATAATTGGTCAGGCTAAGTGGTAGGCTAACTAAATTGGTCAGGCTAACTAAATAATTAAATTATAGGTCTTAGCTGTGATTGACACAGTTCAGTTGATCTGCTATAGATTGCTATAGGCAATCTATAGCAAATCATCAGGTGTAGTATTGGGTGTGTAACACAAAGTAACTACATAGATGTTTGGAACCATCAGATAGGTCAAGGTGAGTTCGGTATCGAGCCCAACTAGACCTGATCTCATTGGTTTAGCACGGTTGCTTTAAAAATAGTCCACCTGATCTTGTTTGCTATTTTGATTGCGTCAATTGATGTGTCTCAACCAGTATGTCAAGATTATTTAACAAATCGTGAAATAGACGTGGTACATAGCAGTACAAATCATAATTTTGAAATATAAGAATTCTTAGCTTGACCCAGGGAGTTGGGATTGGTGAGAGATAACAACGTGTTTCGCGTACATAACACTTCTTCAGGTTTAAGAGGTGGTCAGTTTCAGATGAGGCCACCAGATGCCTCCATAGGGCGGTATTCAACAAATTTTGGGCATTATATATAGTTTTCGGCCAGACAATAGAATGAGTATGGGCAACAGCGTCTAAAAACTGTTTGTTGACTCAACAGTAAAATACAGACAATGGTCTGTTTGGATCTCAGCCGTGTCCCCAGTACTAGATTCCAAGGAAGGCCATCGGTGTGTGTCCGTGCATGCCTCACCGGACAACTAGAATTGAGTTTAGTGTCACTTTAAGGTTGGCCATAGACCGGATGATTTTTTTTTCCGCTTAATCTTATAAAGGTTGTGAGTTGTGAATGATAATAAAAGTAATAAAAATGCAAGAAATTGTTTTTTGTAAATCAATTGTGGAGAAAATTGTTTCTTGTTTTTATTGTAGTCATGTAAAAAGTAAGTACACTCCATGGACATTGATGACTTTTTGAACATATTTAAAGAGGCAAGCATTGGATCTTCTTTCAAACAGTGCCCATAGATAAAGGGGATATACTTGCATAATTTACAAATAAAATTGACATGGTACACCCATTCTCATAATCTAAAATAATGAAAATGCAAACAGTGCCTATAGATAAAGGGGATATACTTGCATAATTTACAAATAAAATTGACATGGTACACCCATTCTCATAATCTAAAATAATGAAAATGCAGATTTGTCACATGGAAAAGTAAGTACACCCCTACATTTATCACCACTTCAAATCCATGGAATTAAAATCAGGTGTTCCAGATTAGGTGCAATGATTAGAAGCTTCTTGTTGTGTATGGGGGAAGAACCTGTCTTATTAAAACCTCAGATATCTAGGGTCTGGTATTTTCTTTACCACTGAGGTGAGGTGTGAGCTAAGTGGCGTTAAAAAATTGGCATTTGAACAATTGAAGTCTAACCTGTAAGTAACATCTTTATTTTCATATCAATTTTATAAATATTGCAACTGGGATCATAGTTGTTATGTTAGCATGGTTGAAGGGTTTGTTCAGTGCACACTGTGCCACATGTATGCACAAATGGAGCCACAGCTCCAAGGTGAATACCGCTGTGACAGATGTGAGCAGATTGCACTTCTGGAAGCTCAGATTAGAGATCTGGAAGAGCGGAATGCAACACTGAGGAAATTTGACAACCTTGAGAGGAGTCTGCGGATCACTGAGCAGGCAGTTAATGGTGTTGATGTGGAGGGGCAAGTGAGGATGATCAGGTAGGAAACTGGGTTACTGAATCTAGAGGGAGTGGCAGGGGCTCACAGAAGAGGAAGGCCAGCCCTGTGTTTGTGCACCTAAACAAATTTGCTAAGTTGGGTGAAGACGTGCGGGTCTCAGACTCAGAATTAGCAGCCCTAGATGTCACTGCTACCCCTTACAACCGGGAGAGCAGCACATCAAGTCCGGGTGGTGAGGGTAATGCAGGAAGGCCTAGACAGGTTGTGGTAATAGGGGATTCTATAATTTGGAAGACTGATAGAAAAGTTTGTCGCCCGGATCGCCTCAACCGCATGGTTTGCTGTCTCCCTGGTGCCAAGGTTTGGCATGTGGTGGATAAATTACTGGGAGGGGCTGGGCATGACCCAGCTGTCTTGGTCCATGTTGGGATGAATGACAGAATACATGGAAGATGGGGGATCCTTAAAAATCAATTTAAAGAACTAGGTTGCAAGCTGAAGGGAAGGACCTCCAAGGTAATATTCTCTGGAATATTGCCTGTGCCATGTGCAACGCAGGACAGACAGCGGGAACTTAGAGAACTAAATGCATGGCTGAAGACCTGGTGTAGGAGGGAAGGCTTTGGGTTATGCTAAAGATGGTCTGCACCTAAATGGAAGGGGGGCTGCTGTGGTAGGGGAGAGGTTCATGGGAGGGTTGGAGGAGTATTTAAACTAGGATTAAGGGGGGAGGGAAAGATGGAATATAATGGGGCAGATATGTCAAACAGGGGTCAGGCTATAATGGAGGGTGGAACACGAGAAGATGGGGGAGGGAAGTCAAACTGGATAAGGAAATTCCCATGTTGCACACAAACATTGGAGATGATGGTACTGATTGTACTACAGCAAAAGATACAGCAATTACAAGTGAAAAATGTAAAAATGGCTTGAATTGTTTGTTCGCAATGCCAGAAGTCTGCACAGCAAAATGGGAGAACTGGAAGCTTTGGTGCATGAGGAGAACTATGACATAATTGGTATTGCTGAATCTTGGCTTGGTTCTTCAAATGATTGGGCTGTTAATATTCCTGGTTATACTCTCTTTCGAAGAGACATGGTAAAACGAAAAGGTGGCGGGGTTTGTCTCTATGTGAGAAGTGATCTTAAAGTGAGTGTGAAAAAGGACTTTGTTGATGGTGAGTGTGATGGTACTGAGGCGTTATGGGTGGAGTTGTATACTGGTATGCATAATGCAAAGGTAATTGTTGGAGTTTGTTACAGGCCCCCCAGCGTTACTGAAGAGATAGAGACTCAGCTCCTTAAACAAATACAAAGGGCAGCAAGGGCGGGGACAGTAGTATTAATGGGAGATTTTAACTAGCCTGACATTGACTGGCATAATGGCACTGCTGGAACAGTAAAAGGCGGACATTTATAAACTTATTACATGACAATTTTATGGTACAGTTTGTAGAAGTCCCAACTAGAAATAATGCTCTGCTGGATCTGGTAATCTCAAACAATGCAGAGCTTATTACAAATATTCATATAAAAGAACATCTGGGTAGCAGTGACCATATAATGATTTCATTTAACTTAAGTTGTAAACAACACTCACATACTGGAAAAATAAAAACACCTAACTTCAGGAGAGCAAATTTTCCCATGCTGAGGGCTGCTCTTAAACTGGGAGGGAATATTTCCATCGAAAAACACTGAACAAAAATGGGAATGTTTCAAAACAATTGTTTGCAACCATACGGCAAAATATATTCCAGTAAGCAATAAGTTTAAAAGGCTAAAAGTAAAACCCATGTGGCTGACATCCAAGGTTAAAAAAACCATAAACCATAAGAAAAGGATGTTTAAACAATATAAAAATGAAGGAACGCTGTTGTCATTTGAAAGCTACAAAGAATATAATAAAATATGTAAAAAGGAAATAAAGCTTGCAAAGATTCAAAACGAACCACAGGTTGCAAAAGATTGCAAGATTAACCCCAAGAATTATTTAAATATATTAATAGTAAAAAAATCAGGTTTGATCATGTTGGCCCCTTAAAAGATAACTCAGAGATGGTAACTGGGGACAAAGAGAAGGCAAATCTATTAAATACTTTCTTCAGCTCTGTGCACACCAAGGAACAGGATGTAACTCAAGTCCATAATGGGGATAGCAGTGCCATAGCCTCTACTGAACCACAATGGTTGACTATTGATATTTTCCAGGAACAGTTAGACAAAATTAAGGTGAACAAAGCACCTGGACCAGATGGCTTACACCCACGTGTCCTCAAAGAATTGAGCTGTGTAAGTTCAAAGCCATTGTATTTAATTTTTAGAGACTCTCTAATGACTGGCTTGGTACCGATGGATTGGCACAAAGCCAATGTGGTGTCTATATTTAAAAAGGGATCAAAGCCTTTACCAAGTAATTACAGACCTGTAAGTTTAACTTCAATAGTTGGCAAGATACTTGAAAGTTTGATCAAGGATCACATGCAATTGTTTTTGCTTGAAAATAATATAATAAGTGATAGTCAGCACGGATTCACAAAAGACAGAAGTTGTCAAACAAACCTACATTCTTTTTATGATGAAGTGAGTAATAATTTGGACAGAGAAATGGCTGTGGATATAATATACTTGGACTTTGCAAAAGCGTTTGACACAGTTCCCCACATGTGGCTAATGTATAAGTTAAGGTCAGTAGGTATAGAGTATTGAATCTGTAATTAGGTAGAAAACTGGCTTAAAGACCGTATTCAGAGAGTGGTGATCAATGATTCGTACTCTGAATGGTCTGAGGTTGTTAGTGTTCCCCAAGGTTTAGTGCTGGGCCCCTTACTGTTTAACCTATTTATAAATTATATAGAATTGGGGATTAAAATTACTATGTCTGTGTTTGCAGTTATGTAGTGGAATACAGTCCTTACATGATGTCTCCAACTTACAAGCAGATCTGAATGCACTGTGTGATTGGGCATCTATTTGGCAAAAAAGTAAGTGCAGCGAAGGGCGACTAAACTCATAAGAGGCATGGAGGAGCTCAGCTATGAGGAAAGATTAGCTGACCTGAATTTGTTCTCTCTGGAGAAGAGGCGATTAAGGGGGGATATGATCACCATGTATAAATACATAAATGGTCCATATAAAGAATATAAAGAGCTTGGTGCCAAATTATTCACGATAAGATCACTGCAAAGGACAAGGGGGCACTCTTTGCATCTGGAGGAAAAGAGGTTTAACCTTTGCATACGGAAAGGATTCTTCACAGTTAGAGCAGAGAAAATGTGGAATAGACTCCCCCAGGAGCTAGTCCTAGCTAGCTCGGTTAATTGTTTTAAAAAACATCTGGATGTATTCTTAAATGCACAGAATATTACTGGATATTGAGTTCTTATAGGTATATTAGGCATACAAGATCAAAACAGCTTTGACAAGATTGCCAAAATATTTGAAACTAATAATTGCTCTGTAAGGCAAATAATCTACTAGTAGTATAAATTTCAAATGACTGGGCCAGCAGGTTGAGCTCAAGTGTTGACCTTTTTATTCTAAAAGAGGTTTCCTAGCACCCCAAATTTTGGGAACTTCTTTACAAAACTGTAAAACAGTTGCAAGAGATAGCTCTTGCAACTGTTGGTGTCAAAGTGCATGCATCTACAGTCAGGAAAAGAATGCAACACTTTTACCTGCATGAGAGGTGTTCCAGGAAAAAGGCTTTGCTGTCCAGAAAGAACATTAGAGCAAGGCTAGAATTTGCCATTAAATATATAGGCAAAAGATCAGGCCTTCTGAAACCATCTGCTGTGGACTAATAATTCAAAGATAGAGTTGTTTGGACATGGTAGAACAGTAGACAAACCAAAGGCAACATGTCAGGAGAACCTTATAACAGCTTTAAAAACATAGAGGTAGAAATATTATGGTTTGGGTTTGCTATGCTGATTTCAGGCCTGGACAGCTAGCAATCATCAAGTCAACTAAAATTCTACATCATATCATGTGATTGATAAAAAAAGGAAAGCCCATCTGTCTGAAAGTTAAAGTTGACTCGGAAATGGATCATTCAACACATTAATGATCAAATGCACACCAGACTGGCCTACTGACATCCTTGAATTGAATCTCATTGAAATGTTGTGGGGAATTTGAAATGGGCAGTTCTTGCAAGGAAATCCAAAAATATCTTGCAAGGTAATTTGCATGGGGGGTGGACATAAATGTCTCCAAGTTGGTGTCAGAGATTTGTGGCCAGTTATGCAAAATGCCTACAAGAAGTTATTTCTGCAAACGGAGGCAATACCAGCTTCTAAGACTATGTTTTTTTTTAGTTATACCATACACTATTACATTTTTTGACATTTTTGCTGAGTAAATTATTGCAAAAGGCACATTTTAAAGTACATCACCTTTATCCATAGTCAGTTTGAATGTAGACAGGTAGTCTTTACCTGTTCAAATATGTAAAACAAAAGTCAACAATGTCCATGGGGTGTACTTTTCAGTCACGTAGCAAATTTCACACAGTTGCCACACCACTTTGTGCAATAGTTTACATTGATAACAGTTTGCAAAAAAATTGTTCTCTTAATTTTAGAAATTCAGTTTGTTTGAAATATTTGTCAGGTTATCAGTAATTTGTAAATTAAAATAACCAAATTGTTGTGCAGGTTTGTCAGATCTTTATCAGAATTGATGCAATATGGCCATCTTTACCATACCATAGTTCACTATGCCACTAAGACACTTGATAATATACATGACCTGGATTTCCCATGAAGAGCAAAACTTCCCTTCCCTATTTTTCCCTGTCCCTTTATTTGCTGCCCAAACTGAAAAGAGAAATACCTGGTACTTCTGAGTATGGGGGAATACTCACTCTCCTTCCTCTCATGTGACAGTGCTGGTGCTTGGCATTTGGCTGCTCCGCCCTGTGTAAGCTCTAGCTAGGACTCACTTGCAGCTTACACAGGAATTCTCTTCCTGCAGGTGATAAGGCAGTAAAGGGAAAGAGCATAAAATGATTACTATAACTGTATAGTCACCTGTATAGGCAAATCACAGGTTCACTTTCATTATGAAGTGTTGCATGAACTTATTGGATTATATGAAATTAATGGTAAAAGCCGCGCTGTGTGAATGAGACCGCAAAGTGTCAGATATAGTAGATACTGACCTTGGAGTAATGTGATACAATGTGTAAAAAGTGCAAAACAAAAAAGAAATGCATGTATATAACATGCACCTTAGTGTAAATGTAATTGCTACAAGATATCCATAATGAAAAATCAAGTGCACTAAATATTAACTGTGAATCAATGTGATGCAATGTGCAAAGAATACCGACAAGAAAAATGCATGTGTGTAACTTGCACTCCAGTGAAAATAATAAATGGTTAAAAAATATCTGACACTTTGTGGTCTCATTCACACAGCTCGGCTTTTACCATTAATTTCATACGTTATATCTGACCACACAGATTTCAGCTGCTGCTTAACTTGATTAGAGTAGTGGCGCGAGGTTTCACATTATTCATTATTGGATTATATGCTATGTGCAGCATTGATGCTGGATGCTTTTTGGTGTGTGGGGACCTTTTTCAATAAATACATTGTTCTTTTGACTCTCATAAGCCAATCATAATAAAATACATTTAAAACTTCTATGAAGGAGTGCATGAATAAACATGTAAAGTTCCATCATAAGTAAAGAAAGTGAAAGATATAGGGGGAAACAGTAAATTCAATCACCTTTCTAACTTTTTGTCCCATGCTTACCAGGATACTACCAGCTGTTACCTCTTGTCAACCTTTAGGCTACAGTATATTTTTGTGCATTTTTGGCATATAAGGAAGTCATGTCTTTTGTAAGTAGCATGAGAATAAACTTAATCATCAGAATGGCAACTAAAGAAGTTTTGTCTCCATAGGTGGTTTTAATGCAGAGGGTTTTCTCTCGTCTGTGGAATGTTACTGCCCTCAAAGTAATGAATGGAGAGAAGTGACTGAAATGCCACAAAGTTGTAGTGGCATGGGTGTAGCGGTAACCATGGAGCCTTGTCCTAATAGCATTGAGGATGCTGAAGAGACCTGATCAATCAGATGTGTAAATTATTGTGTTTGTAGCCAAATTTGCAGTCATAAAAAGGATTTTTATTAGAGATCGCTGACTGTTTAATGTGAATGTTCAGCTACACAATGATACAAACTTGAAATCTATCCTTTTTATTAAGAGGTGTTATATTGAAATTACACAAATGTAATACACACATACACCTGCAAACACTGGCCAAGATATGTACCTGCCTAGTTTACTTGCATTTCAGTATTATGAGATGTAAGGTTGATGCAAATGTCTGCATGTGGAAAATTGTGTACACAGCATTAACACTGTGTGCAGTCATTGCACTGCCATATTTAGAGCGCCCTCTGACCTTGCAGTGGCCATGTATAGAAGTAATGTTTAATCACTGCCACCAAGAGAGTGTTGAGGATGTTGCCAACCTGGGACACTGAGATCTTGACAGAGGAGCCTTCCTAGGTGCCCAAGCCAAGCAGCCCAACAAACATACGCCAATTAGGATACTTTTGTTTCATGCATTCTTGTGGTGCTGTCTGCTGCTGCTACAAACATGGTTTCCACGATTATGTCTGGATTTCCCCTTGAATACATTTTGGTATGTAGTCCAGAGTCAGACACAATTAAGTACAGTTGTACTCCAGCTATCAGAACATGGACAGATGTAGACAGACCCAGAAAATAGGAAAATCCACATAAAGTAAGGCCTATGGAAGGGAAATTATTTGGAGATGGCATATTGCAGACAAACAATTCTTATATGTTTGGGGAACAAGCATTAAAATTTAAATGAGACAATTAAAGACAGCAATTGGTGTGTACATAAATGCACCTTATCACTGCACTAACTGCACTTTGAAAACCTTGTAGCTTTTTCACCTGTAGGGGTTGGCACAAAAAAAGTGAATTTGTGTTGATCCTTGTTAAAATAATATAATGAAAAATAAAGGCAAGGAACAGCAGAGTAAGTGTGTTTACTCAGAGAATGCCAACCAACACTGAATTGTTAGTATTGGTGAACTTATACTATAAGCTTTAAAAAAATCTATAAGCTTTAACACTTCCTACACACACTTGTGAGTAGTCTTCAAAAGCCCATTTGAGTTTATCTGAAGTAATAAGCAGTATTACTAGGAATATTGCTCACCATTACTTGATTTATAGATATGTCAGATGAATGTATTCTTAATTAAAATAACCATTCTCCATTATGAGAGTCACACAAGATTTGGGAAGACTGATTTTTGAGAAAAGATTGATTATTCTCCTGGAAACTTGTAGGACCAATAGAAGAAGAATTTCCACTGTAGTCTATGTTTATATAATTTGTTTATCACGTACAGGTAACCTAGAGTGGTAACATGCTTTACATATGTTCAAATTGCTGAAATGTGTTTGCCCTTCATTGGCTTTGATAATGTGGCCCCTGCCAAACGATGATAATCAGGCACAGCTGACCAATTAGAGGTTGTTCCTGAACTGTGATCCTTCAACTTGGCAGATAAGTTCAACAAGTGATCAGTGCTTAAAGAAGAACTCTGGGCAAAACTTGTATTAACCCTTGCAGCGGGGCTACCCTTGCACTGCTCATTTTGCTTGCTCTTAGACTGGTACTTCCAGCCTTGCTCCTCCTCCACTGTAGTGGTCCCTGAGTCATCAAGTTCTATACACTGTGTATTGGACGTGAGGATGCAGAGGGTCATACCATCGCTGGAGCGTAGGAGCAGACAGGCAGGAGTGTTGTCACAGACGGCCAGCTCGGAGGATCAGTTGAGTATAACTTAGTTATTTTCCTCTCTAGACCAAAATAAGAAGTTAACCCTTGCAATGCAGGGGTAGCCCCACAGCAAGAGTTAATAAGTTTTGCCCAGAGTTCAGCTTTAGACATGGTGCATGTGACCAGTGCTGGAGGACAAAGAATTCTAGGCGTTGCAGAGAGATGAGTGAGATGTAAGTATCTCACTACAAAAAAGCGAAGCATATGGACCACTCACCAGTGCTGCCTGTTGTCTCCCCTGCAGCTGTTATTTCCCCATCACTGACTTACCGTGTCTTGTTCTGAACTGTGTCTCTGTATGAAGTTGGCCATCTTGGTAGATGCAGGGCTTTGCTTCCTCATGTCAGAACCTCCAGCAAGGAGAACATTGAGCAGTGCAGTAGTGACAACACCAAATCTCACTCCAATTCTACAAAGACAAGCAGTCAGTAGCAGCAGTGCCTCAATCCTATACTGCAAATATATAGCTACCGGTATGTGTCTTTAGGCACAGGAGTAGATTTTTTGGGGTGCAGTTTAGACACAATAAACATTTCAAAATTTTTGCTATAAAATAAAACCAAAGGTCTACAAAGTCTTAGCGTTTGTCTTCATTAAAAATCAGCCACCTTTTCAGTAGAAAAGCCTGCATCCTGACTGTATGCTGCAGATGGGGAGCCTTGCTCTCTTTGAGGAAGCAGTGATTTCTTTTCAGAGGTCCGACATGCCCCAGGCCTGAGTCAGAGCTCACCAGTCAGCAGGGAGTATGAGATTTGTTGATTGCAGAGCTATAGCACTGTCTCTGTAGTGGGCATATTGGACCCCTGCAATTAGACCGCTGCTTTTCCATGGAGAGCTGTGTTCACACTCTTCAGCTGCTGGCAGGGTACAACATTCTTCTCAGGCTATGCTTTCTTTCTATAGAAAAAGAACTGTAAGACATTAAACACCTTTTGATTTGAAGAACCCAAATTATATTTAGCTGATATAAACTGAAAATTCAGTTGGGCTTCAAGTACAGGTTTTAGAAGGGTATTGGTTCACTTTAATACTAGCAATTTTAAATAGATTTTGAGTTATAGCTTACTTGCTGCTATCTGCTACATTGTATTGTGTAAAATATTTCCTACTTTGAAGATTATGATTTTTTGAAGGTTGTTTTCAATTTATTGGTTGCCTTATACATCTACCTCTGCTTTGCTCTTTGGTCTGTATTGTGAAAATATTTTAAATATTGACAAAATAAAAAATGGCAGTATGCTAAGAAACATGCAAGTGTACATTACATACTCCTACAAGTTTTTTGCAAATTGTAATTTTATTCTGAAAATACATATTTATGGACATGTGATTTTATGTACAGCAAAATATTAAATCATAGTTTATAATGCTGAAGCAATTGTTTAGTCTTGGTATCATTGACTAAAGCAGTAATGACTGAACCTGTTTTCACTTAACCTAATAGTTGGCAAGCTCTACTGCCAACCATTATTCATGTTTTAAGTGTCAGAAGTATCAGGACCCACTTGGAGTATTCATTGTAAAAAGAGCAATAGTGTCAAAGTAGGTTGATGCTGCAGTCTCTGTTCAGTTCAGAGCGGCACAAAGCAAATATTTTTCTGAGTGCTGGATTGTGTTGAACCATTTACGTTAAAGCTGAACTCCAGGCAGATATATACCGTATGTCTTAATATTATGGCATTGTCAGAGATCTGTCATTTAGCGATGGGAGTGCAGCAGCTAAAGATCAGCGGGCATTGGGTCGTTGTGATTGAAGTAGATAAGGCTGCTGGATGCCATGATTGCCATGGACTACATTGCTGGAAATCATGATTGGCGCTGGATTACATCAGGTAACATTCATACCATTTTTTAAATGTATTTATTATTGAAATTAAAGGACTTTTTCTAAGGTGCGTGTATTTTTATGTAGATTTTATTTTTGGTGGTATTGGGTAAGGGGAACTTACATAGCCCTGCACTCATTCCCCTGGGAAAGAGAGAATATCTGGGGGCCCCCCTTCTTATAAAGCAGGGTTTCATTTTCGGGAATGTCTCCCTCATATTAACACCAGGGGCCTTTGTCTCTCAGCAATGGAACAAGGATGGTTTGGTACAGGAGGGGGTGCATGCTTGTTGCCATGCCTTTCCTGGCCACCCAGGCTGCATGCTTGGAACCCCACACCATTATGAGTTGCCTCTAATGGTGGTAATTCTAGGGTTTGATCACTGCTGTATCGTGTAAAAATGCTACTTTCATTGATATTGGATAATGGTCTTGTACAGTGCAGCGATTGTGTTATTTACAGTCTCCCCTTATCCAGTCACACAATGCCTAATATTCTTTTCACAGAATACAAGATGAATACAAGATGAAATGTATTTGCCCCTCCTCTCCCCTTGTCCATTGATAGAATGCCTTGAATTCAATGAACAGAGGAAGGAGAGGAAGTCCGGGCTCTGTTTAAGAGCCCGAACTTTTGCTGGAAGAACAAATAGTCTGACAATAGTATCCTGCATCAAAGGTAGCATTTTTTACTACATTTTATACTACACTTTAGCAATCAAGCCCTAGAATTATATAATTGGAATTAACTCATTTGTACAGAGGAAATGTATTTTAAAAAAAAATTCTGGGTTTCACGTTCCCCTTTAACCGCTTAATTCGCAGCATGGCCAGCGCTCCTTTTACTTCAGTGGAAAAGCCATATGCCTTGGCAATCCCCACAGCAACAATTGCTGGGGAGCTGCATTTTAATTATGTATGTTTTTGTCAGGGCTTACAAAATAGGAGGACAGCTGGCCATACACTGCGAATTTTAGACGGTTGAAATTAACCGGCTGAAATTTGCACTTTGAGCACTATGGACACCCTTCAATCAAACAATCAAAGGAGCTGGATGCAAACATTTCCAGTGACCAGTGACGGCAGTTAATCAGCTGCCGTGAGTCAGAATACAAAGGGCACAGCGGGAGATTTGTCCATCCATGCTGTTTAGGGTGGGTGGAGGAACCTGTTATATATTTTTTCTTCAGCCTATGCATAACCAGAATAGTATTCCACGATCAAAAATCTATTGTTATTCAGAGACACTCTGCAAATGATCCGCAAAACAAATTTCTCATGCTTTCAGAATTAAAAAAGAAATCCAGGGAAAAGTTCTATTAACCCTTTCAGTGGGGTTACCTCACCCGAACTGCCGAGCCGACTCCCTGCTTCTGCTGTTACTGAAATGTTTCTCCTCCTCTTCTGCGCATATGAAATCTTCCTCAGCGTCCTCATATCTATACACTTGAATAGAATGTGATGACACAAGGATTCTTTGACCACTGCAGAGGAGGGGAAGGGAGGCTCTAGGAACCCGGTCTGAGAACAAACCGGCTGGAATGACTGAAATGATCGGGTGAGTATAACTTTTTTTTTAGCACCTAGAAACAAACAAGCATTTAATCCTTGCAGTGTGGGGGTAGCCCCACTGCAATGGTTAATAAAATGTTTCCTCTGAGTTCTTCTTTAAGGTTGTTAATACAATGTCTATCTGACAGCATATCTGTGTATGTGACTTTAGCAAAATATGCTGTAGGAAGATAAAAAGTGAACTAGACATCAAAGACCCATTAGTATTGCTTTCAGTAACCGTCAGTGGAGTTAGGCTTACACTTTATTTCACTGAAGATAAGTTTTAGACTTTTACTGGAGTCATCAGCACATATGTGCTTAAATATGTGGCACAGCACTGCGATACATGTACTATAGTATCTGATGTCCCCCCCATGCATATGTTTGCTTGTTGTATATCTTCTTTCCTACACCACCTCTCCTATTTGTGAATTGGTTAATTATTATGTAGATTACTTACTAAAGTACTTGCCCTTGATCCTTACAAAATTATTGGAGTCTTCATTTAAATGAAAACCCATTTTTACAGCAGTCATCAGAAAGCCTTGATGTGTTCGCACCATAGCGTGCTTAATCATAGCCATAATTATGTTATGATCAAGCATACTATGGTAAAAAGCATGTCAAGATTTGTTGGTCACTACCCACTGAAAAAAGCTGTTTACATTTGAATAAAGACGTTAGTAACCTAAAGTAATCGAGTGTGAACTTATTTTTGTAAATAGGGAAAATGAACTGCAGTCTGCTACACAGGCAGCACAGACCAGCCAACTCTAAACCAGTTCTGCTTCTACAGGTATAACTCGATTACCCTTGTGTAGTGTTGGTTTTCCTAGTTAAGTCTTAAAAGGATTTTAATTGTTGCAGTTTTACTTTAAGTCACTGATTTCAGCTTCATGAATTTTAGTTTTCTTCTTTAAGAACCACGGTGAACTTATAGTATATGGTATTACAAATTAGGTACAGTAATTCTATATTCCAGTATTAAATTACTGAGATGATATTTCCATTACTTAAGTAAAAAGTGAGGATTGTATAACATCGTACATTAGTTAGGTTTTATTCTGGTGACAGATATACTCTTTCTAAAAAGAAAATGTGCCAGAGGACACCAGAAAAGATAATGTTGATTTTTCCGATCATTTATAATCTGCTTGCGTGACAGTTGTAACAGGGAAGTGCATGCCACTTCTATACTCACAGTGACTCAGCATCACAGAAAATACATAATAAGGTTGTTTTAGGACCTACTTAAGGGGAAACAATCAGAAATAAAACAACTTTAACTATTGTTTAATGAAACCAAGTTACATTTTCTTTTATTAAATAAACGAATATTTGATAGGCTTAATAGATAGATAATCGAAAACAGTTTTGTGGTGCATTTGCTGAAGAAGAAAGATTTGTGGTGCATTTGTTGGATATCACATCTTTTCTGCTGTTCTGGGAAGTAGAAACATATTTATCTGCATTTAGAATAATCTTCAAAAGTCTGAGGCACCTACATATGGTTTGGCTGGCCATTCCAAAGGGTCTAACTTCAAGAATTGCAGGTAATATGTGTAAAGCTAAGCTTTTCACTAGGCATGCACCGATACCGAGTATTTGGATGAGTACTCGTACTCGCCCAAATGCTCCGATACCTTCCCCGATACTGGAACTTCTGGTCAGAGGAAGATTTCCGCTGACTGGCAGTGCCATAGGGGATCATGGAGCTGGCTTCCCGGGCAATCAGGGAGCTGGAGACAGTAATGAGTAAGTCGGCTTGAAATGGATCAGCGCCACAACTGTTCACACAAGATATCTGCTGCTGTTCCTAATTATGTTGTGTCTGGTGCACCGGAAGAATCCACAGACACAGGGACCAGGTCTATGACGCTTCTCTTTATTGTGCTAAGGGGCGAAGGTTTATATGTATGGGCAGGCAGCTAGTGCTGTGTGCCAAGGTCATGTGAGCATAGCGTTATAAGGTTCTGATTGGTTATGCCCATATAAGGTAAACTTCCTCCAGGAACAAAACATCGTTATCTTGGGTGGAGTCCCGAGAGGAGGCGCCATCTTAGTTTCTCGTTCTTCACACGATGGGAGGGGGAGGCAGATAGAGGAGAAGTCATTTCTATTAAGGAATGCAGAAAGAGCAGCTACACACATATATATTAAAACAAATGGTAATTTTACTTGATTTCCATTACAGGTGCAATGCTGATTGGCTGGGAAGCCGGTTTCCCAGCCAATCACAATCGAGTCGGCCAAACAACATGGAGCCGACTTTGCGGGCAATCAGAAAGCTGCGCAGCATGTCATTACACGCCGCCCGGCTTCCTGATTGCCTGGAAAGCTGGCTCCATGCCAACGGAAGAATCGGTATTGGCGAATACCGAAAGCAAAATATCGGTACCAGTACTCAATACCGAAAAACTGGTATCAGTGCATCCCAACATATGTACAAATTCCTTGGATCTGTTTTTTTTTTAAACCAGGGTTGTATTTGAATTTAGGCAGCAGAACAGGGCCAATAAAGGAGTTTAGGATAACTAAGCCCCTCACTACAAAAGGTGGAGGCTCAGAGCAGCCATGGGTCAATGCAATATAAAGCTATGAGGAGAAGATAGGGAAGGCTAACAAACTGCATAGGGAGAGAATAGAAAAGAAACTGTGCTTTACTTCTGATTGCTAGCCTCTTGGACATTCACCCCCTTTTACATCTTTTTTTTTTTCTTGTTTCCAAAAAACAGACCAGCGCCACTAACACAAACAAAAATGTGAGCCCCCTGAAACAAATATCCACACCAAAAAAATACTGAAAATTAAGCGAAGCTTTATTACAAATAACAAACAATGTACAATATAAATTGTATTAGAAACACGCTAAGACTCAAATCCTCATAACACCAGTCTCTCATTAACAAGGAATTTATATTGAGCCCTGAGCTGAACAGTTCTGAGTCAGTTCACAAAAAAACATGTATGTCATTTGCACAACATATTATATGCAATACAACTATCAACCTAATATGACGTGAATTGAAACTGAAAAACATATCCTAAAATGCTACACAAAAAGACCTAATAATAGTACAATATAGCTAAAGCACATGTATGGCTAAGTTTGAGCTGCAGGTGTAAGAGGTGCATCCTGGATCAGACAATGCCAGGGACTGATGTCACATGCTCAAAATGTATCACGGTAATGGCCACTTTGTCAGGAGTCATGTCATATAGGGAAGCTGGAGATCCTTGAATAGCACTTCATGAGACATGGGAATCTTGTCAACTCCTGGCAGACATTCACTAATGACTGCAATGCCATTGAAAATTATATCAACAGCACAGGACTTGAAAACTGACATTGATTTACTAACCTTATAAACACGCCACGAACAAGTATACACCTCTGTAGTGTGTTCCCTCCCAGCATGATCTATTGGTGGAATCTAGACACCTTTGTAGTGTGTACACACCCAGCAGGTGTGTTGTGCAAAGCCCTGCATGAATTGCAAGGTGATGTTGTGTAAATTAGCTCTACTTTGTGTTGCTTGCGTTGATGGATGCAGGAATGTAAATGCATGAGCTAACCATTTTTGTCTAAACTGTGAAGCAGCATTATATATGCATCATGTGCATGATTTTTCCATATATGGCATTAGTGGAAATATGCTTTTAGAGACTTGCATGCCGCTATTAGAGCGGCGTGTAGCCTATGGCGCATGCTACATGACGCGCACGTACGTAAATACATAAAAACGCGCCATAACGGCGTGAAAATGTGACACGTTGCTCGTGTTTGGTTGATAAATATGTTTTCCTGTGTAAAAATGCACACGCACCTGGTGCGTGTGTGTGTTTAGGTTAGTAAATCACCCCCCAAATGTCCGGGACCCAAAAGCTATGTGTTCTACCAGACAGGAGGTGAACTATAACTACACCAGAGCATTCAAAAAATAGGGAAGGAAAAAGGAAATTAAAAGTGTTAATGAAAAAAATTTATATATTAAAGTAAGAGCAAAGACAAAAAAAAAACAATAAAAGTGAATACACAAGGAAATATATATACAAAACAAAAAAATGTAAAAAAGTGAACAAAATAATAAACTAAAATATAGCAAAAAAACACAAACATATTTGGCCAATAGACTTCCTATGTAAAAGCCGTTGCTGTATAAATACAAATGTTCTCGTCTATGGGGTAACATCCAGCTGAAAACAAAACAAAAAGAATATAAGGACGCAATACTAAAAAGAGTCTTTTAAAATGTGCCATGCATAACTAGAGTGTAAGAAAGCCCCAAATACCCACACCAAGGAGCTGTGAAAAAATGTTCATACTTATCATATCCGTATGTTATATATAATTATATTAACTACCAACACACAATATGTATGTGTGCCTATATATGTGAGATAAAGTGCATAAGAGTGAGATAAAGAGTGAAGAGTGGAACAATATGCCCGATGACCCTGTCATACTCTATATATTTAAACCCAATAGTGCCCAGTGACACTGTGAAAGTAAAAAAGGAGTGAAAAGAAGGGTGTAAATCCAATCAAAGTAAAAAAAAAAGGAATACGTTAATAAAAACCAGAACAAATATTATAGTGACAAATATTTATAAACTTTATCACCCAATACATCTTGTAAAGGTGGGTTCTTCATTAATACCATACAGTGCCACTGTAGCCAACAGAGGATTTTTAGAGAGACAATTGCCACAATTATTGCACAGGGGCTAAAAAAATATGCAAGCAGCTTGATTAGGCCTGAATTCCTTTTTTCTATGTACCAAACTGTATTGTGGTAAAAGTTTAATAAAATGTCAAAACAGTGCACAAAAAAATCTTCAAAACCTCAACCTCACATTTCCCGCACTCTCTCCCATCACCATATCTTCAACTATTCCCAAAATATTAAAAATTTAGACTTCATGTATGTTGTTGGTAGAAATTAGCCAATGCCAGGACTGTATGCACGCACTTGCATAGGCAGCAAATAGAGAGAAACAAGACAGGTTTTATCTTACCATAAAAGTTAGAGTGGCTTTTCTGAGGCACACCAGTGTGTGGCTGGAAAATATGTAACCAGCTTTGTTAGGCCATAGTTTAGGAGAGAGAAATGAGGCGGGTTTAATATTAAAATAGAAATTGGAGTGCATTATCTGAGAGACAATAATCACAATATTGTATGGTGGATGTTTAGTATTTAAGCAGCTTGGTTAGGCTGTGAATAACAGAGAGAGAAGTGTCAGGTTTTATCTTGAAATAGAAAGTAGAGTGCATTATTCGAGAGACAATAGTCACAATGTTATAGGGTGGCTATTCAGGAAGTAAAGAGCTTGGTTAGGCCCCTTTTTAACCACTTACCATCCAGTGCAATTTCTTACTATTTGCACACACATCATAAAACCTAAATTTTGGCTAGAAAACAGCCTAAAACCCCCAACAATTATATATTTTCTGAAAGCAGAGGCGCTGTAGAATAAAAAAATGCTAGTTGCAATTTTTATGTCGCGTAGTATTTGCGAAAATGTTTATGAAACCAGTATTTTGTAGGATAAAATACACAAAAATTAAATGTAGTGAACAGAAAAATGATATAATGCCAATTTTTTTGGTAAAATATAAAAGACGGGGTCACGTTGGGTAAATAGATACCAAACATTTCAAGCCTTAAAATTACGTGCGCCCGTGAAACCACATTTCCCTTAGGTGACGCTTTAAAAGCTTTTACTGCTCATCAATTTAGTGTTAACAGTGATTGATGGCTTTGAGGGTTATTCCCTATGGACCCGAAGGATCCAGCCGTAGCTTCGCCAGATCCTTCTGCTCGCTTCGGCTGCCTGAGTCTTTCGGTTCAGTCGAACCAAAGGGCTGCTGTACAGGCTATTCACAATAGCCTGTACAGCAGCCTAAGGCAGCCGAGAGGTTCAGCCAAGCCGAAGGCATATGCTTCGGCTCGACTGAGCAGAAGTGACAGCCAAAGCGGGGCGATCGGTCTGCCGAAGGCTGGTCGTTCGTCACCGCTAGCTCCGCCCAGTTGTTTTTATTTTGCTGGCAACTGTCAAATGCATCATTATGCGGTAGGAGTTAATTGCTTGCGGTTGGGTCTAGGTGCTTTGGTTTTCTTTTTAAATTATTTTTTCTTTTTTCTTTCTTTTTTCGTTTCTTTTTTAATGAGCCATCTTCCTCGGCTGCACGCCATACTGAGCCGGAGTAAATAGCCAAACGTTGTTCGGTTCTGTTCACTTTGGCTCGGTTATTCACTCGGCTGCTTTCGGCAGGTAAGTGAATAACCTATTTAAATATATTTTTTTTCTCTTTTTTTTTTTTACACTTAACTGCATTGCTATCACATAGGAGGCTAATAAGCCCCCTATGAAATAGCAAAAAGGATGTGACAGGTCCTCTTTATGGAGACATCAGGGGCCTTTCAGACCTCTAATGTCACCTAGGGACCGCAAAGAAGCTGATGATGCAGAGATCTGCTTCACCAGCTTCTTCTCCTGGCTCTAAGAGCCAGAGAATGTGCACAGTGAAGTAACACACATCACTTCCGGGTCCAGTGATGGGAGGAGAGCTCAGCGGCTAGATGCCTGCTGATCTCCATCTGATCTGTCAGGGGAGACCCGCCGTGCCTTTTCTGGGCAGCGGCGATGGAGGGGGCACACAGCACCGCACAAATGATCCAGCACCTTACAGAAGCCGGATTGCTTGTACATAAACAGCAATCGCCTGCTGTTTCAAACGATACCAAGAGGGTGTGGTCTGACCTTGGCGGTATAAAGACGCTGCTCGAGAGAGCTCTGCAATGGCGGGAGATATTTTGCTGCTGATCTTCCTTCTACCCACGATATCTCCCTCATGACCAAAAGGAAAAAGTCAGAGGAACTCACCCGGACTATGGACGGTTCCTCCTTTGTAACAAGGAGGTAGTTGTAGGACCTTCCACCAGACATGTGCATTCGGATTCTGAAGAACCTGCAAATCAACTAAATTCAGTTGATGCGGCGGTTCATCTGAATCCGAAATAACGAATTTATTATATGCCCGAATATACTAAAACTATATTCGGGCATACATATATTCGTTTGCAGAACGAGCTGCGGCCATACTGGCCACTAGCGCGGTCTGCGTAGGCGCGCCACCATCTTTGATTATCACTTGGAATACACCAAGATGGCCTTCGCTCGTTCTGCATTTTCAGTGTAACGTCACATGCTGAACGAGCGGTGGCCATATCGGCCACCGGCGCGTTCTGTGCAGGTACGCCGCCATCTTTGAGTGTATCTTGGTATACCAAGATGCACTCAAAGATGGCGGCGCACAGACATGGCAACCGCTGTTATAGGGCAGCACAAGTAGCGCGGATAGTGGATTGGTGTTGCAACGCTGACAGCAAACTATGGGTGGGGTTAGAACAGGATACGTGCGACCTCCCTTTCAGCGGCATTCCTTGGATAGCGCTTAAACTACCCCAGCGGTCCTGGCTCAAGCCACAAATTCAGGCTACGATGAGCGTAGCTGAAATATCCCTTTCGTCTTCAAATTTACCCCCGTCAATATTGCCCACAATGCCTGTAATTGGCAATCCACATTTCCTTCCTGGCATGCGGGGCACTCGATCCCGGGCCTTTTTGGACTTAGGCAAGTGCGTGCCATTAATTTTATCGATGATCTCCAATGGCGCTCTATAGATTGGATCCAGACTATGGTGGAGCCCCCGATGGATCATTGGGGAGCTTTGCAGATTTCCCACTCATGCTCCCCGATACATACAACAATGGGAAAGGGATCTGGGTGTGGTTTTTTACCCCACCGGAAGTTGAACATATACTATATTTTGCACATAAGTCTTCCAGCTCCAACAGAGTTCAAGAGGCAAGGTATAAATTGCTTACTAAATGGTATAGGGTGCCGACTCTCCTGGACAAAATGTTCCCATCAACGTCGAACATGTGTTGGTGTTGTGCCGAATGGCCAGGTACCCCTCTTCGCATATTCTTGGAGTGCCCCATAATACGGCCTTTTTGGCTGCAGGTGACTGACTTCGCAGGATAACGGACAGCAGTCTATCAATGGACCCCGGGGCTTGCCTCCTTCACCTATCTTCCCATTTGATTAGGTCGTACAAGAAATCTTTGGTGATCCACCTGGTGAACGCGGCTAGAGCATGTGTCCCTGCTCATTGGAAACTATCGTCTCCAACGTCGGATGCCATGTGGGTGAAGAGGGTGGCGGAGACTCACCTCATGGATGACCTAACGTCCTCCCTGCATGATCGCTGTCTTTGTAGCTGCTTGGTACCAGTGGTTTGAATATCTTGAGGCCTCTGACTTTCATTAGGTCTGCGCTGGGTGACTTATCCTCATTGACCTAAGCCCTGGAGATAAGCACAACTAGTCCCTTGGGGACTGAGGGGTCCACTTGGAACTTGCTCCCTCCCTGTATTATTCCATCCTTCATTCCTCCCCTTTTTTTTTTTTCCATTTCTTCTTTCTTCTCTCCACCTCTGGGTCTTCACTCTTATCCCTTATCTTGTCTTGCTCCTCTCATCTATTGTTAGTCTTTTTTCTTCTTCATCTTTCTCCAATTGGACAGGAGTTGGAGGTTTCTTGACTAATACACTATATTGCCAAAAGTATTGGGACACCACTCCAAATCATTGGATTCAGGTCTTCCGTGAAAATTCCTTGCTACTAAATATTCCACGGTCAACTGTTAGTGGTATTATAACAAAGTGGAAGCAACCTAGAACAGCAGCAGTTCAGCCACGAAGTGGTAGGCCACGTAAAATGACAGAGCGGGGTCAGAGCATGCTAAAGCACACAGTACGCAGAAGTCACCAACTGTCTGCAGAGTCAATAGCTACAGACCTCCAAACTTCGTGTGGCCTTCAGTGCGTAGAGAGCTTCATGGAATGGGTTTCCATGGCCGAGCAACTGCATCCAAGCCTTACATCACCACTGGACTCCAGAGAAGTAGAGACGTGTTCTCTGTAGTGACGAATCATGCTTCTCTGTCTGGCAATCCGATGAACGTGTCTGGGTTTGGCGGTTGCCAGGAGAACGGTACTTGCCTGACTGCATTGTGCCAAGTGTAAAGTTTGGTGGAGGGGGGATTATGGTGTGGGGTTGCTTTTCAGGGGTTGGGCTTGGCCCCTTAGTTCCAGTGAAAGGAATTCTTAAGGCATCAGCATACCAAGACATTTTGGACAATTTCATGCTCCCAACTTTGTGGGAACAGTTTGGGGATGGCCCCTTCCTGTTGCACTATGACATGCACCAGTGCGCAAAGCAAGGTCCAAAAAAACATGGATAAGCGAGTTTGGGGTGGAGGAACTTGACTGGCCTGCACAAAGTCATCACCTTTGGGATGAATTAGAGGGGAGACTGCGAGCCAGGGCTTCTCGTCCAACATCAGTACCTGACCTCACAATTTACTTCTAGAAGAATGGTCAAACATTCCCATAGACACACTCCTATACCTTGTGGACAGCCGTCCCAGAAGAGCTGAAGCTCTTATAGCTGCAAAGGTTGGGCCAACTCAATATTGAACTCTACCGACTAAGACTGGGATGCCATTAAAGTTCATGTGTGTGTAAAGGCAGGTGTCCCAATACTTTTGGCAATATAGTGTATTCTGGTTTGGTTTGTGTTTCTATGCTTATATAAAAAAAAAAAAAACGGTAACTGCTTGGGATCAGAGAGAACGTGCCTGTGTTGGACTACGATATTTGGTGCCAATAGCTGCTGTTTATATGCCTGTTAAGTGCAAATTTGTTTCAGTTTTCTTTCCTTTGTCATGGTATTACGGACCTATTTGTATAATGTGCACAATGGTTTTTGTTGCTGTTCGTGAGTTTGTAAATAAACAATAAAAAAATTAAAAAAAGAACAATATCAAGAACATGGCTGCAGTAGCAGCCGTGTTCTTGATATAACCACTTCAAGCGGATGACGTGTATTTACGCGAACCTGCCTGAAGTGGTTAAACTGAACTGAAGTATACATGTTTTGTTTTGGATACAGTGGAGAGGGTTAAGAACACCTGTCAGGGTTTTCATTACTGCCTGGATCATCGTAAGGGAGATTCACCCTGTCATGGGGTCCATGCACAGGTGTCCCCACACCGTATGCAGGTACCCACATGGGCAGACCAAACACGTATGACCACACTGGACAAAGCAAATGTGTTATATTGGCAACCAGCAAAACCAAATGAAACACCCAAAAGCAAGCAAGAATAAGTAATATGACACCAACCAAATAGAACACCTTCAAAATATAACAGGAATGACCAGGGGAGCCAAGGGACAAAATTTCAGGGTACAGGTAGGTAACAGGACTTAAGTCTGGAAGTAGGTAACAGCAACAGGACTATAAGCAGGTAATGGCAACAGGACTACAAACAGGTAATAGCAACAGGATTACAAACGGGTAATGGCAACAGGACTACAAGCAGGTAACAGGACTTAAGTCTATAAACAGGGAACAAAGCTCAGGACTCAGGATACACAGGAAATGATAACATAGTCCTGACTGCAGGGAAGGTTTAAATATCCTCCCAGGAAGCACCAGGTGATGGATAAGTGCTGGCAGCTGGGAGACACCCACAGGTGAGCACTGGAGCTGCAGGTTACAGCACCACCCACCCAGGTACCAGACAGTTCCTGGCTGCTTGGAGACACCTGCAGGTGAGCACAGGAACTGCAGGACCTAGCTCCAGCGCCACCTGGATCCTAACACACCCTCTCTGTTTGTCCCGGTGACTGTTGTAAAAGAATATCACAATTTTCGGGCTGTCATCACAACAGGAATAGATGGGAAATCTTCCAGTGGGAGCACTGGTTCTGGTGACCCTCCTGACCACCAGAACCAGGGATTTCCCTCTCTTTGGAGGAGTTTCACTTCATGTTGTGGCAGAGGTTATTGTGACGTACGCCCGGCCCAGACCCGCTGTACGTCAATCCCACGTGACCATACACAAGTCTGAACCAAGCGTGAGCGTCACAAGGACGTGGTGATACCACTCTCAGCCTCACCCTGCGCAGAGATTTCCCAGCACGCAGGACACAATCTCAGGCCAGCAGACTGAGAGTGATCGTCACCAGGGTTGGTTAACTCCGCTGTTAACCCTTTACCCACAAACTTCCACTGCCACCATGTGTTTTTCGGAACACAAACCGTGCCCAGCAAATGCTGCAACTATTCAAAACACTTAAACAATGCCTGTGATGCTGCTGTCCTCTCAGACTGGAATATGACAGGAGTCACTATACAGTAGCGCTCTTCAGAGAGTAAGGATACTTTAAGTTCGTATTTAGAGCGTAGAGATAAGCTTAACGATTTTTAAGATCGTCCTTTAATAAAAGAAACGGTGCAGAAAATATACAGAAAAGGATTTTAATAAAAAGAGACAATATATATATACAACAGCAAAATAAAAGGGAATAAAAGAAGAATACTCAACAGTCCTGGAATTGTGTGTTCTGACAGAGTTCAGAGTTCAAGAAGCAAAGTGGAAGTCTGCCAGGCTCTCCTTCAAGCTGATTTCCAGCAGATAATGTCCAAAGATTAAAGGGGAACTCTTCTGCGATGTTCAGACTTCTAGTTGCCAACACAGAGTATTTTATAAGACCCTTTTGGGGGGTGTCCCGAAGCCAGCTACTAGGCCGGACTGGGGCGGGAAGGCAGGCGGAGGATGAACCTTTAGTTTAACTATCCCCGCCCAACTCCAAATTAATAAAATGTAACTTGATTTTCAACCTCAGGTTTTATGACTTTTAGAGAGAATGCGAGGGTCCCCGGGGTCACCCCCTCTCCAGACCTGATTGTTGATATAAAATGTCCACTCCTAATATATGGAGGGCTTAGTGCCATGCCATTAGTTACGACAGCCATAAAAGGATTAGCAGAGATATGTTGGAAGGTCACTCGGACTGGGCAATAAAAGATCATGGCCAGAGAGCAATCTCTTGGTGGAATGTGGAATGTGGTGGGGGCTGTCACATCACTGAATGAAGGCCTGCAGGTGCTCTGAACTGGGGCACAAACAAATTCTATGTTGCAATATTCAGACTCAAATCCCCCATTATCGTCACAGTTATAACTCTCCCTTACTGTATCCAATACTAAAGAAAATGGGCTTCAGTTCTACTTTAAGAGAGAGGGAGATAAACTAGGCAGTTTTTATCTTGAAATAAAAACTGGAGTGTGTTATCAGAGAGACAATAGCCACAAATATTATACTGTGGTTGTTCTGTATGAAAAAGGCTTAGCAAGAGAGAAAGACGAGGAAGGTTTTATTTAAAAAAAAATTTGAGTATTTTCTGAGAGTCAGGAGTCAATTTAGGAGGTAGGGAAGAGGCAGGTTTTATCTTCTGAGAAGGAGATTTTTGTATAATACATGTGAGTATATATAATCTTACAGCAGTTTTGCCATTTAAAATGTGTTTGACCTCTATTTATCTTTCATTTCTTGGGGCTGCATGTCATGTATACTCCTTTTGATTAGAAACTTTTGTTTTAGTTTCAAGGTAATTCCTAGAAACTTATTATTGAATTAGTTTTTGTAAAATTGTGTAACTATGCCTTATTGCAAGCTGCCAAGTCATGTATTCTAGGACTTCAAGTGGATGTATTTGTTATTTACCGAACAAAGACTATCTGAACGTCACAATTTCATTTTACTGTGTTATTATTAACTACCACATTATTATTCTAAAGAGCTTTCAGATTCATACAAGCAAATCCAATGTGAAAGATAATGATAATAAGAACGAGGTTTGGCTGAATGCACAGAACTAGAGCAAACTTTTAATTGCTGTTCAGCAGCAATAAGTATTCAGAATGCAGTGCCCAGTCAGAGAGGTAAAAGATTCTATCGCCAACTTGTTGCTTTGCTCTGGGAGAGCTGGTTAATGCATGAAGCAGGAAATTTAAATATTTTGTTTTCAGTATACATTGAATATTGGTAGAGCTTTTTTTGAAACAAATGGTGACATTTTATTCTCTACTGCATCTGTTAATATTTCTGAAACACCTTGTACAAGGCAATAAGTATGTTGTATGTTTAAAAAATATTTAATGTAACCATGTACATACACGCTGTATAGTGTGCATATGCTGTTACTTCATCACTTCTTAGTTTATTAAATGAATACAGTATGTTGTTTGAGAAACAAGGTTGTTACATAACAGTTTAATGTACCCTACAGGTGTTTATTCAAGAAACAACCATTTAAAGCAGAACTCTAGGTATTTTTTTTAGCACTTGAAGTGGGGCTACCCCTGCACGGTAAGGGTTAAGGGCTCATTTTTGCCTAGGGTCAAAAAAAAAAGTTATACTCCCCCAGTTCTCTGAGCTGGCTTACTCTTAGACTGGTCCTTCCAGCCTCTCTCCCTCTCCGCTGCAGCAGTCTAAGGTCCAGTGAGTCATCATATTCTATACACTATGTATAGGACATGAGGATACATACCATCAGGGCCAGCCTTAGGAGTGTGCGAGCTGTGTGGCCGTACAGGGCGCCATGGCAACAAAGGCGCCAGGCGGCCGACACAGCTCGTCCTCGGGGCGGCTTCTCTCCTCTTCACCTCTCTCCTCCTCTTCAACATGACAGCGCTCCCTCGTCCGCCCCCCGGGGGGGCAGGAGGGAGCGCTTCCTCCTGTCAGGATGGCCGAGTGGTGAGGGTGAGAGCAGCCGCGCCCGCAGCTGTCAGGATGGCCGAGCGAGGAGGAGATCGGAGCCGCTGTCATCCTGTCAGTTTCAGGATGACAGCGGCTCTGTGTGTGGCAGGGCGGGTGATCGGTAAATATCATTGATATTTACCGATCCTCCGTGTGAGAAGGACAAACACTGGAGCGATCGTCTGATCACTCCAGTGTTTGTAAATAACTGGGGACACATAGTACTGTGATTTACATCACAGGCCTGTTCATTCAAGATTTCCTCAATGGGGAGAAGTACTCACTAAAGAGGCTCCTCCCCATTCTGAACCTGCTGATAGTAAACATTTTACTATCAGTGTCTGAATGAATGGGAAGCCTCTGTACTGAGTGCTTCCCATTCATTGAGTGCTGAGGCTGCTGAAAAAGAAATTGAGGATTTGGTGTCCTCAATTTCTTTTCTATTTTAAAAGGGAAATGTCAGGGGTCTGTTTGGACCCCTAATATTTCCCCGAAGCCCCCCCAACAGTAAAAAAATAAATACATAATAAAAAAATAAAAATACTTCTGCTACATACTCGGGGGAAGGGGGGGGGGCTGCATACAGGCACAACACAGTTGCCACACAAGTTTGGTTCAGGCCGCTGGACTTCTGCTGCATACTCAGGTGGTCCTACAAGCAGGCACAACGCTGTTGCCACACAAGTTTGGTTCAGGCCGCTGGACTTTTGCTGCTTACACGGGGGGTCCTGCATACGGGCACAACGCAGTTGCCGCATAAGTTTGGTTCAGGCCGCTGGACTTTCGCTGCATTCACGTGAGGGTATTGCACACGGGTACAACATTGTTGCCACGCAGGTTTGATTCAGGCCGCTGGACTGTGGGTTTCATACTCAAGGGAAATGAGGGCAGACAAGACATCCGGTTGAGTGATCGCCTTAAAACACGTTTTCAGGAGCTTACACACATAAGCCTGGGGTACACATTACACTTGCATCATAGTTTGGTTCTGGCCGCTGGACTATAGGGATCGAAGGGCATACCGGTGGTGGCGTTGGGCTGACACCGCATATGACAAGTTTGGTTCAGGCCGCTGGACCGCGTGGGTTGTCGAGTCACATGCACCGTGGTCTGTTTCCTAGGATCACAGCATAGTGGGCACACGTTGATACCTTGGGGGTGATGGTTTGAGGATTGCCGTCTGTTGTCACGCATCCTCGGGTTCAGAACATTCGTCACATGCATCATTTGGCACACATTTGTTCATAAAAAAAAGGGGGGGGGCACGTTAACGCATGCTCAGATACCCTTATTGATTACGGGTCGTTCATAGTACCAGGAACATTTCGGGGGGTCGGGCCGCTGCAATAGCAAGTGAAATATCGCTTTTTGTTATTACAGCCTACAGGTAGAATGTCTCACGAATCAGATATCGAGGACTTTGCTACCCTGCCGGCAACGCCAGCCAGGAGATCAGAGCACGGCAGCATCCCTTCTCTCTGGTCCTGGACCATAGCCAAGCTCATCGCTGAGCTGCAGCACAAGGGGATCCCTTTCTCGTCCACTGCCAGGAAAGCAGAGCTGTTCAAATTATTGTTTTCCCCGGCCACAGCCAGCACTAGCGGGGAGCAGGTGTCGTTACATACACTCGCTGCTTCTCTCACACAGATTCATGCGTCTTTTTTTTTTTTATTGTTTTTATCTGATTTTCACAGAGGTTTAAAGGTACAACAGTACAACATACATCACCTGAGGCACATCTTACATAACAGTTACAAACAATACCCTCCCGTCCACTACCACAAACCCCAATCCCTCCCTACAACCAGAGCTGTATGATCCGCCTAACATTCAAGTAATTCAACTTATAGCACTCCTGTTCAGAGCATTGATATGTGGGTTAGGAAAACTCCTTCTGCGACTCTGTATATGTGGGAGCACCATCATCAGGTTCATTCATTTTCTCCAGGGTCTATAAATAATCAAGTATTATTAATTCGTATAGCATTCAAACTTTTCCACCTCAGTTATACACAAACAACGTTCTCATTCCATACAGGTCACTCATCAGCCACAGTGGAAAAGGCATCCAGCCATTTCCCCCAAACTTTGTAGAATTTTCCTGGGCAGGCTCTATGAATATATGCTGCCTTAAACAATAGCAGACTCCACCAAACCTCTCCAATTCTCCAAGGTAGGCGGGGTCGGCTTCTTCCAATTCAAGACTATCAGTTTCCTAGCGTAAAACAGTAGAATTCCCAACAGTGTGCTGGTAGCATGTGTAGTCGTATTACGCTCTGTGAGGCCCAATAAGCAGAGCCCCATCTCCGGCTGAATTTCCAGCATAAGGAACCGCTTTATGAATTCTGTGACCTTCACCCAATAGTTTTTAATAGCAGGGCAGTCCCAAAACACATGACTAAACCCAGCGGGAGAGAAGGTACATCTCCAGCAAGTCGCCGAGCATGCACTATACATCTGGGCCAGCCTTGCAGGCATATAATATACTCTGTGCAACATCTTGTATTGTATCAATCTATCTCTAGTAGAAATGAAATGAGTGAAAGGATAGTCCCAGGCCTCTCTCCATGCCTCCTCATCTAGATCCTGTACCTCACTTCGCCATTGTGCCTCACACCTCCTCAGGGGGCTGTGCGTATCCAGAAACAGCATGCTATATAAAGTTGACAAGGGTTTACGCAGCCCTTAAGTCCTCAGTAAGCACTCCAGTGAGGAGGCACCGAAACTCCTCGGGGTAGGCGAAAACTGGCCCCGAAAGGCATGGCACAGCTGCATATATCTATAAAAGAAGGAGCTCAGCAGTTTAAATTTAATACTCAGGTCTTTAAAACACATAATGTTCCCATCACTCAATATATCTTCCAGCGTTTTGATGCCCTTCCTGGCCTAAACATGACAGTCCGGTATGGTGCTGAAATGAGCAAGTCTCAGATTTCTCCACAAGGGGTTGTATGGCGACACAGCCAGCTCCCCCCCACCCAGTGAATCCAACACCTGCCCCCATGCCTTTAATGTGGCCCACATGGAGAGCGTGAGGTCATACGGGGCCCCACATCCCCTATACACTAGGGACGCTAAGGCCTCATAGGAGCCCAAACTTGCCGCCTCCAGCACCACCGCAGAGTCACTATCCTCTCTCGTCAGCCACCTGTTCACAACCACCATTTGCCCTGCTAAATAATATTTCCTCATATCAGGCAGCGCTAGGCCCCCCCCTCTTCCAAGGCGCTTGCAGAATGGGCATTCTGAGTCTCGGTACCTGCGAGCCCCACACAAAGACCCGGAACAGGCTAGTCACCCCGTGGAAGAAACTCGAAAGCCACCCAAACTGGAGAGTTACGGAGAAAGTACAACAGTACCGGTAGAATCTTCATTTTCAGCAGATTAACCTATTAACCTATCATTGAAATTGGCAAATGCTTCCATCCTATTAACCGTCACTTAACCTGTGTGATCACTGGAGCTAGATTCAGCAAGGAATAGTCGCCAACTCTAGCTGTGACCGTAATCTGTGAGACCCATTGCCGGGGGATCGATCCATCAGCCGAGCCCACAGTGCCCTCATCCAGCGGCAGGATATGGGATTTGGTCCAGTTAACTCTCAGTCCAGAAAATACAGATAATTCATCCAGGATTCGCAGCGCCTCTCTAAGAGAGGGGCCCGCGTCCTCCAGAAACAAGATCAGATCATCCGCGTACAAGGCAAGTCTCTCCTCAATAGACCCCACTTTGAACCCCTCCAAGGCCGTGGATTTGCGTAACGCCACAACCAGGGGTTCCATCATTAGTGCAAACAACCCCGGCGACAAGGGGCACCCCTGTCGGGTTCCCCTCCCCGCCGGAAAACTGTCAGATAGAGCAGGGCCTATCTTCAGGGAGGCTCTAGGTTCATTATACAAAACAGTGATCCATCTGCAAAAATTAGGACCAAACCTCATGTACCGCAGGACAACTCCCATGTAGCCACAGTCCACTGAATCAAAGGCCTTCTCAATGTCCAAGGAGACCAATGCTCTAGACCCTACATTCACATGGGAAAGCTGGAGGTTTGTGAAGACCCTGCGTAGGTTGGTATCAGTAGATTTCCCTGGTATAAATCCCGTCTGGTCAATATCTACCAGGGATGTGATAACCCCGCTAAGCGCTGCGCAAGAATCTTGGTCAGAATTTTTAAATCCATGTTTAGAAGAGCTATCGGGCGGTAGGAGGAGCAAAGCAGAGGATCCTTCCCTGGTTTAGGTATAAGAACAACATTTGCCTCATACAAGGAATCCGGCAATCTCCCTCGTGTTAGGCAGACATTATACAATTCCTGCAACCGAGGAGCCATCTGCGGTAAATAGTATTTATACCATTCTGCCGGAAGACGGGTCTGTCACCCGCTCCCCCACTGATGTCAGTATACACGGGATATTCGCTAATGGGTGATGATCCACCACCAACAGGGCCAACCCTTTGCCATTCTTGTCCCCTTGCTCAAATCTCGCCTCTGCCGCCTCATGTAGAGAACAGCCAGTCAGAGCCTTAAGATGTAACTGTAAAGCTCTTCGCGCTGCCCTAAGAGCTTCGAAGGAATCTTCACCAGGAGAGGCTGCATATAGACTAGCACATTCTTCTTCCACCCGCTGCAGCTCCTCCCGTTCCTTAGCAAAGTCTCTCCTAGACACCTTAATATTAGAGATGTACTCTCCTCTGATATATGCTTTAAATGCATCCCAGACAATATCTGCAGCCGTAGACCCTGTATTGTGGACCCAATATTCATCAACCAGGGGCGACAGTCTACTCATACAGCGCACTATAATATCGTGTAAATTCCTCCATAATTGCCACCGGGTCTGTCACCCGCTCCCCCACTGATGTCAGTATACACGGGATATTCGCTAATGGGTGATGATCCACCACCAACAGGGCCAACCCTTTGCCATTCTTGTCCCCTTGCTCAAATCTCGCCTCTGCCGCCTCACGTAGAGAACAGCCAGTCAGAGCCTTAAGATGTAACTGTAAAGCTCTTCGCGCTGCCCTAAGAGCTTCGAAGGAATCTTCACCAGGAGAGGCTGCATATAGACTAGCACATTCTTCTTCCACCCGCTGCAGCTCCTCCCGTTCCTTAGCAAAGTCTCTCCTAGACACCTTAATATTAGAGATGTACTCTCCTCTGATATATGCTTTAAATGCATCCCAGACAATATCTGCAGCCGTAGACCCTGTATTGTGGACCCAATATTCATCAACCAGGGGCGACAGTCTACTCGCCACACCCTCCTCCCCAAGCCAACCGGGGGACAACCTCCATCCCCTGCGCTGGTATAATGCGGGAAAGGTAAGCGTGAGTGACAGAGGCGAATGGTCAGACACCCCCTCCGGGCAGGTAGACCGCTTCCGATATTAGCCCCAGGATCATTAGCAAAGACCATATCAATTCTGGAGGAGGAGTTATGCATATAAGACACACAAGAAAACCCCGAACACCAGGGTTTTTCCAGTGCCAAACCTCCAACAGGGAAGCAGCCTCCGCCCAACCCACCAGCTCCAGCCGCGGTGCCCTATTTGGGTTTGAGGAATCCAGTGCCTGGTCTAGGATAGTATTAAAATCACCCACCACTGCAATAGGAATAGGCAAAAAGGGCGCCACCTTAGCCAGAATATCATACAGTAGCTGACAATGAAAAGGAGGGGGCAGATAGACGCTAACCACAGCAACCCTGCGTGCATGTATTTCCAGAACTACAATAACATAGCGGCCCCCCGGATCCAGATCTACCTCCTCGATTGTGCATGGCAAAGATTTACTTATAAGAATGGAGACTCCCCGGGTATAAACCGAGTAAGTAGCATGAAAGGCTCTCTGGATCCAGGGTCACCGTAGCGCCAGCACCCTCTGTCCCTCCAAATGTGTTTCTTGCAACAGAATAATATGAGGCCTGTACGGTTTTAAATACTGAAAGACCAAGGAACGTTTGAACTTATGATTTAGACCCCTCACATTCCACGAGACAATTCTTACTGAGGTACCTGCCATCCTGTATCCACCCACATTAAAGTGATCACATTAGGGCCCAGAAACTCCAGTGCCCATAGATCCCTGGTAAATTCAGACCAGCTTAAGCTGCCTGGAAGGAAACACATATATATGCAGGAATCACACAGCTCAACATAACAAGTATAAAAAGTGCTCCCCCCTCCCCACCCTAACCCACCCTCCTTTCTTCGGCAAACACAGGACCCCAACATAACTCCGAGAAGTTTAATCCCAAACTAATTTCAAAGACAGCACCCAAGGAGGGCTGTCACCCCTGTAACCAAACACCTTCCCCTATTCCGGTTCAAACAACAGGCCCAACCAGTATCTAAGGAAAATCACCCAGCTTTTCCCACACCTCACCAATAGTGCACAAGGGGACTCATTATAGTACAGTGCAGGCATTAAACCGTGGAAATGATCCAATGGAGCAAAATCTGAGCAATAAAAGAAAAATGAACTGAAAAACAGAGATGCAATATTTAGCACAACAAGGGCAGGGTGTCCACACACCCCACCACCCCTGAGTATAAAATGTTAAGGCTGACAGCAGAATGCCTTAGTCACCATTACAGTCTCGGATCTCCAAAGTCATCCAAAATAAAGAGCATTCACGTTAGGATGTCAACTGCGTCTCCTCAGCGCATCCTGTCCAGCCAGTTCGCTGCTGCCGTCGGAGTGTCAAAAAACTGAACTGTTCCCTCATGTTGAACTCTCAGCTTACTGGGGAAGAGTATGCTGTATTGCAAACCTTTAATCCTGAGGCGGCGTCTGACATCCTGGAAGGAACGTCTGTGCTTCTGTACATCTGCCGAAAGGTCCGGGTACAAACGGATGACTGTATTTTCATGGTGCAAATCAGGAGAATTCCGGGCAGCAGCCAGCACAGCGTCTCTCTCCCTATAATTCAGTAATCTCGTCAGGAAGGGTCTTGGTGCAGCTCCTGGAGGAGGGCGACCAGCAGGTACTCGATGTGCCCTTTCGCCCACAAACGTGGCTGGGACCTCCGCCACTCCCAATACCTTCTTAAATAGGGATTCCGCAAACTGTACTGGGTGTGCACCCTCTGGCAGGCCAATAATGCGGATATTTTTTCTGCGCATCCTGTTTTCAGCATCCTCCGCTCTCGCAGACAATGTGTGCACATTGCAGTTCAGTAATGGAGGTGGTATGCTCCACCACCATGTCCTCTAGGTCCGATACTCTATGCTCAGCCTCAGACAAGCACCCCTAAATTTGTCCAGGTCACTGCGGATGAGGGTACACTCGATCGCAAGGTGATCTTTTTTGGTAGTGAGTGCCACCCTACTAGCCTCTATAGCTGTCAGGATAGCAGCAGTCTGTATTTCTGGCTGGTGCCCAGCCCCTCCTGAGCCACCAGCAGTTCCCCATCCATAACCGTGGACGTCTCACTCACCACCTGTAGAAGTGCAGAGGGAGATTCAGGCAAGATGGCCGGCGAGGGACACGTGTTACGTCTGCGGCTGCGGCGTTTGTTCCTGAGTGTGGAGGATTTCTTGCCTGATTTCGAGGGCATACTCCAGCGGAGTCTCAGCACCGTACCCCCAGCAGGTCAAGCAGAAGAGAAGTCCCTTAACAGGATGGCCATGCCCCGATTCATGCGTCTTTAAACACTATTTCCACTTCGTTGCATGACCTTCAGAATAGGACGGAGACATTGGAGAAGCAGACAGCTCCCGTCCCTTCTGCCGATGTCCAAGCCAGGGATGTCATCCCGCAGGTCCTACCCAGCTCATCTGGTACTCCGGTGCCGGTTGACCCAGGTATGATCACCTCCCCTCCGAACGTCACCCCAGCGCATTTTGTCCCCGCCAACTTGCGGAAAGACATATTGGAGGGTAAGGACGTAAACTTGGCCTCGTTGCTAATAGCGGCTCATGATGTAGCTGACAACAGGTCCTATGCCTGCGGGGAGGTATCCGTCATATTAAAGGCCAGGGATCCCAGGCTAAACCGAAAGCTGTCTATCCCAGAGTTCGTGTTAGCAATTGGGATCTACAGCATAGGTGTCTCTACAGGGGGGAAAGGGGGGGGGCCAATTGCCCCCCCTAGGTTATTCCTTGCCCCCCGTTTGCTTGGGAGGGGGGAAGTTTATTATGTCTGCTGGGGGATTGGCAAAGTTTATTATTATATGTGCTGGGGGGGCAGTGTATCAAATGTGTGCGGGGGGGCTTAGAAGGGGGGGCCAAGTGTATTATGTGTGTGGGGGGGAGTGTATTACTTTATTTGTGCAGGGGGGGTGTATTAGTGTGTGTGGGGGGAGAGGGGGTTGTATTTTTCTGTGTGTATATTAAACCCCATTCACACCTATATTTCAGGTGTGATTAGGGATCCCTGTGTCACAAACTTACGTTTTCCTGCAGCAGGAATCCCTAATCTGGCGTTTACATTCAGCAACTGTTACCCATTCAAGTTAATGATCGGGTGACAGCTGCTGCATGTACACGCCTGCATACCGCATGTAATTGTATGTGATATGATTACCTACAATTACAAGAACAATCACTATCTCTGGATACATAATTGTGTAACCAGGGATAGTGACAGATTCCTAACTGCATGTAAACCTTTCACATATGATTACATGTGGTGTGCAGGCATTGACATGCAGCAGCTGTCACCCAATCATTAATTTGAATGGGTGACAGTTGCCGCTTGTAACATATGCAGACATTAAAGGAGAACTATGCGGTTAGGGACACTTTACGTTACGTTGCTGTCATCCGCACTCTGCGTTACATTACTGAGCTCCGCACTCTGTCATACATTATTGACCAATGCACTCTGCGTTATAACTGACCTCTGTCCCAATACTAAAAACCGATACCAGCACTTACATTTTACAAATTGACTTAGGTGTCTTAGGTCCGGCTGGGGTCTCTGCGGCAGCCTTCTGGGGAGCCACGCAATGCCTACTTACAGCGCTTCTGCCACCCACACATCTCCCCTTACTAATACCCTTCCTACCCCTCTTTACAAGCTCTGCCCAATACCCCAATACATTAGGCCAGAACCCCAGAGTAGAGCAGCAGCACAGAGTATGTGGCAAATGTATATACTATTATTCTGCATTGCTCTATGTTTTGCTGGGATTTGTAGTCCTCTATAGCTGGTGGTATTCTGCTTTTCTGTATAATGTATTGCTGCGGTTTGTAGTCCTCTATCGCTATAGGTGATTATTTACACAGCCCTGGTGTTTGCTGAAATTGAAAAGCTTTTGAGAGTTTTCCTCTCTTTCTCAAGTCTGAAGCAATACCTGAGGAAGAAAGAAAAACTCTTGAAAGCTTGTCTTCTAAGTATTAGGTTAGTACAATAAAAAGGTGTCACCGCATACTGCATTACTCTCGTATTTTGTAATCTTATTCAATTATACTTCTTCAGTTTTTTTCAGTGGTATGATTTAGTGGTAAACATTATTAGTGCCCCCCCATTTTGACTGTGGTATCTTATGTGCCCCCCCTATATATTTTTCCTAGAGTCGCCACTGATCTACAGGGAGGTAGTTTGTTCTGTCAGTCCGCAAAGGAGGGAGAAGTTCGACTCTTCTCTCCATCTGGTGGTAGATTTGGGTTACAAATACGGAGGGTTCGCGTTTTATGATTATCATCGGGCAGTATCAGCTAAGGCCGCAGCAGCACTGGCTCAGTTTCAGTTTACTACGATTTGGAGTAAGATTGATACTGAGCTGTTCTGTCGACACTTTGCAGGGTTGAAATCTCCAGTTTGCTCGAATTGCCAGTCTTCAGCACATACAGCGAACTGGTGTCCGCAACCTGCATCCACAGATGCCGTTCACATGGTCAGGGCCACGGCATTGTTACCCACGCCTCCCTCGGCAGCTCCTGCCCAAGTGGATAAGAATAGCAGACCCATCCAATGCCTTGGGAGGGCGCAAATATGCAATAATTTCAACTATAAGTCGTGTAATTACCCACATTGCAGATTATTGCATGTTTGTTCCATTTGTTATCGGACTCATCCTAAAGTCAGCTGCTCCACGCGAGCTTCTCAACCCTCGTGACTAGGATGCATGGAGGTGGATATCTTAGCCACTTATCTTTTTAGTTGAAGGGTTTAAGTCAGGGTTCCACACCGGGTTTATCCCGTTACCACAATCAACTCACGAATGTGGGAACCTGAGGTCGGCCTTGGCTGAACCAGGAATAGTCGACACTTTGCTCCATATTGAAGTGGAGAAAGGGTTTCTGATTGGCCCCTTTGATGTTTCACCATTTGTCATGTGGAGAGCATGAGCCACATCGGGCTGGTATGTGGCAAATTCAATAAAAAATACAGATTGATTTACGATTTATCCGCCCCTCATTCCACACACATTCCCAGTTTGAACGCTCTAATTCCGTCCGAGGACAGCGACGGCCACTGGCACCAGGTCCCACCAGGGTTCGCCCGTTACAGTTGTTCGATACTTTCACGCAGGCACTACATTGGATTCTCGAACATCAGGCCCATTGTCATAAGGTTTTGCATTATATAGACGATTTTCTGCTAATATAGTCCCCCTCCGAAGTCCCTCAGAATCTGCATCGGTTATTGCAGACATTCAGGGCACTGAATGTTCCGGTAGCCGCGCAGAAAGTTGAGGGTCCAGTGAACATTATTACCTTTCTTGGTATCACGTTGGATACGGTTGCCATGCAGGCTTGTTTACTGCAGGATAAGCTCAGCAGGATCAGGGAGTCGTTACACGGGTTGGTCTTATCGGCCAGATGTAACAAGAAGGGAATTGCAGTCAGTTTTAGGCATGTTAAATTTCGCCATGAGGGTCATTTGGCCTTATTACCTACCGCTTCCAATATGGATCCGCAGATTCTCATTGACGTCGCGGGACGGGCTGACCTGGTTATGTGGGACGAGTTCTTACGGCATTGGAATGGGATTTCAATGTTCATCCCGCAAGCTTCCGCATCTTCTCCGCAGGTAATATCTGATGCAACAGCGTCTACCGGATTTGGTGCTATTTTTGGCACTCATTGGTTTGCCAGTGCTTGGCCGGAGGAGGTGAGGGGTATCCCCTCGTTTTTTGAAACATCTGCTTTATTTGAAATCCATCCAATTGTGGCAGCTGCCGTTATTTGGGGCCCTTCGTGGACAGGTAACACTGTGACTTTCTTCACGGACAACCACGCCACGGCAGATATCATCAATAAGGGGAAGTCTAAGTCATTATTGGTTGTCATTTCTCCGACGATTAACATTGGTGTCATTACAGTTTACGTTTAATATCATATGTGCATTTATTCCCGGTACATGTAATGTGGCGACCGATGCGTTTTCTTTCAACAGATGCCAGAAGCGGACGCCAACTCATCAGCAGTACCGCATTTTCAACAGCTTCGCTTGGATTAGCCAGACACCAAGGCAATGCCGCTAGTCTCATTAGGCACTCGCTATCTGACAATACTCGCAAGGCTTATGCTGTGGCTTGGCAGCTTTGCAGCAAATTGCAGCTCACACATAACACCCCCGATCCGGGCAGTGTATCCTACATACTGGCCTTCATTGCACACTGCCACACTGATTTAAAGCTCGCAAATACCACCATCAAAATGTACTTGGCAGGGGTGAAACATTATTTGGCCCTCAGATCCCCTGATAGACCCTCTTTGTTTTCAGCGCATCCGGTGAAAGCCATATTAAAGGGTATCCAAAAATTGCACACCGCAGTGGTGCCAACCAGATTACCCTTATCAGGGGATACGTTTCATGCTCTGTCAGATTCACTAGATCGGGAGCCTTTGGCGTTTTGCAAAGCTTGGTTTTAAAGGCTGCGATATATCTCGCCTTTTATAGCTTTCTGAAACCAGGAGAGGTTACGCGAGTCAACGATAAATCTGAGGTATTGTTAAAGAAGCATCTGGTTAGGCACCCCAGTCATTACATTTTGCTGTTACCACGTAGCAAAACCAATCAAATTGGTGACCCTACAGAGGTAACGTATTTTCCATCTGGAAATGCCTGGTGCCCGGTCAAAGTGTTGGACCAATTGCAGTCCAAGTTGTCTCAGCTTCCTGACGCCAGTCCTTTACTGCCTTTCCCGTACAACCCGCTATCCTCCAGCAAGCTCACGGGTCACGTTAGGGTGCTCCTTTCGCGTTTAGGTTGAAATCCCAAACAATTTTCAGGGCACTCGTTCCGGATGGGGGCAGCTTTGGCCGCATCAAGGCAGCATGTTCCGGCTCATGTAATTAAACACTTAGGTAGGTGGAAGTCATCTTGCTTTAGCAGATACATACCTAACCCACACGTAGAAATGGCTCAGGCTTTTGCAAAGTTGGCCAATTGAGACGAAATAAATAACTTACCATAATTGCCCCCTTATTTGGCGTACTGACCTTTAAAAATCATGGCACACCTCCATGGCGAGGGAGGTCAACATGGCCTAGATTTGTATCATGTACAAGGGGACACTATGCGGGGCCCGCGAGATTCCGAACACAAGTTGGAGGCTATAACAACATTAGCTGAGTTTGTGGGAGGAGTCGGAGCCATTCAGGGCTCTTAAACTCAGAGGGGGAAGGAGGACGCATCCGCAGCTGATTTCCGGAATACCCTCCAACCCTTCCCCCTTATTATTATTATTTTCAAAGCTTACTTGAGTACGCCCCCTTATTTGGCGTACTGACCTTTAAAAATCATGGTACACGGCCCCCTCTTTCTGACTACGTTGCGGGCCTTATACACCACTCCGTCAGCACAAATTAGGCTACAACCACTTACTTTGACCTACTGTCGGGAGGCTTTACACATGCCGTCTTCGGAATACTTTCATTACAGACAATTGTTACACTTTTTAGGTTCTTTGAAAACACCTAACGTGATCTCTCCCTTTAGAACAACCTACGAACAGTGGTGTCTTGGAGCCGTGGGCCAGAGGGGGGGGGGGGGGAATAAATTGGCAAGAATAGGTGGATAGATATGTTCTGTTGTACAGAACTATTATATATTGTGTGTATGGCCTCTAGTGATCCCCTCCTACTACTTGATTATGCTAATGTGGAAGAAACTGTCATGCACTTGTATGCTATACTGATTGTGCATCATGTGCTATTTTATTGTTTTATTGTACTTTGGAAAATTAATAAAATACTTTGAAAGTTAAAAATCATGGTACACCTCAGGTTGTGTGGGGTAGGGAGGTCAACATGGCCTAGGTTTGTATCATGTACAAGGGGACACTATACGGGGCCCGCGAGATTCCGAACACAAGCACAGTCACTGCACAAAATTAAAAAATCTTTTGACAGGTAAATTGGTTATATTTGTATGTAGCTGCTTGCCTGAAGTTATTTTTAAAAACCCATTTAAAATGTCAACTGGCATCCTATTTAAAAACCCATCCATAGGATAAATAAGTAGGTTGCTTGTGTCTCCTTTTGAAAATGGAACATGTACTATGACCAGGACTTTATTTGTTGCCTGTTTGTTCTGGGTTAGTGTCTCACAAAGTATTAAAGCCGGACTCAACTAGGAAGCTATCATTTTGATGAGCTCATAAGTAGGGATGCACCAATACCAGTTTTTTGGGTTGTGTATGAATATTTTTGCCGTGTGCTCCAATTATCAGGAAATTGGGTAGCGGATCATGACCCATCGCCCAGCTTCCTGATTGCATGGGAAGCCGGTGTTCTATCGAAATAACACTGGCTTCACTTGCCCAGGCTGCTTGGCTTCCTGACCAATCAGGAACCCGGGCGGCGGGTCATGAGGTGCCATCATGACCCGCCTGCAGGCTGCCTAGCAAAAATTTAAGCCGGCTTCTTAGCCGGCTTAAATTTAAGATTTAAGAACCGCCCGGGTTCCTGATTGGAAAGGAAGCTAGCTCCAGGTTCCCTCAGCACTGCCGGTCAGAGGGAGATCTGCCAGTCAGAGGGAAGTTCTGGTATCGGAGGTAAGTATCAGTGCATCCCCTGTCATAAGACCTAACCACTGAATCATCACGTTCTCAAACAATTCATCCCCACACAGCTACCGCCTCATGTATCACTTGCCTTATATTGTAAAGTGCTGCGCAAGGTGTTGGCGCTATATAAATCCTGTATAATAATAATAATGATAAGACAACAGGCATCAATCCTATCTACCATATGTGTGAGTGGTTCCTATAAAGCAGCTCTGACAGCCTTATGCTTACGCTTAGGCAACTGTTGGCAAATAAGGACTTGCCCACATGCACAAGTCCTACATAATAAAGTTGATTTAATAGGCTGTTCATTTTGCAAGGGAATGTTCTCTTAGTTTAGTGCAAAAATACAGGTTTTTTTTTTATTCCCTTGGCAGACTATTTGCCTTGGGTTGGGAAAAGGCCAAGGCCAACACTTGACATATGTGGAGACAATGTGACAGAGCACTAATCTCTATGTTTTTATGTTGTTCTCTCTCATGATTGGGGGGGGGGGTTCTCTTTTTTCTCTCTCTCTGTCTCTGTCATGGTTTTTTTTACCATAGGTATGCTGCCATGTATAGGCACCAAGAAAGGAAAATTACAGAAAGGTAAGTATTCAATTTTCCATTTTCTTTTCTCAATGCTGTAAACATGTTGGAGAACCTGTAGCTGAATAAAGACAGTTTATCTGATGTTGCTGGAAGGTATACGGTATACTGAGAACACAACAAACCCTTTTCTTTAATAAAAATAGTTTTAAATCTTAGCAGTCATTACTTTTCGACTCTTAGCAGTCATTACTTTGCAACTCTGGTTCTGAGATGGCTAATACAACCTGGAATCTGTATTTATGATACAGTCTCTACTGGAACCTTTCCCAGATCCCATCATGTTTTCACATACTCATCTGCCCCAGGTTTTAACGTGGTTAAGAAGCAGTACTGTCTGAAAGCCAGTGCCTTGGGCCAACATGTGCAGCCTTTGTGCCCAATTAGGTTGCTCAGAACATACATTTTGAGCAATGGGAGATCATGTTTTCATACTCACCTTTCCTACACTGTGATGCTCTGCACTGAAGATACACTTTCCAGGGTCCAGAAAGTCCAGTAATGTGAACAGTGAATAAGAGGTAGGTCAGAAGGGTAGTAGTGGAGATGTCAGCATCTGGGCAGATTGCAGACCTTTACATAGGTAGCTTGAACAGCAGCATTATAGTACTGACAGCTATGGTTGTTGGTGCTAAGCCAGATACTGCTGTGTTGGTTCTACTACTCATAGTGCAATTCGAAGCCCAAACTTTTTTTGTAGTTTTGAATAGGGTGGAGAAGGATTAGAGCTTATGTCAGGTTTTCATTCCTGTTTGTGTCCCTTTTCACTGACAACAGAACAGGTAACAGGTCACCAGAACTAGTGTCTCCACTGGAAGATTTCCCATATATTCCTTTTCTGGTGATAACCCACAATTTGGGATTTTCTTTTAGTTTTACTTAGAAAATCACAAATTGTGGGTTGTCACCAGACTAGGAATAGATGGGAAATCTACCAATGGAGACACTAGTTCTGGTGAACCTGCTGACTATCATGGATTTCCCTCTCTTTGAGGGGTTTTCCTCTCACTTTCTGTTGTGTTTATTGGGCAGGAAGTGAAGGTAAATCTCCCCAATAGGACACGGATGGCAAAAAAGGGCTGACAGGGTTATACCTCTTCTTTACTATATCCAAAACTAAGAAAAAAAAAATTGGTGTCAGTTCTACTTTAAGCTTTTTTATTTTCAAGCAGTTTGTGTTGTGTTTATGATGGCAGACATTTTGTTGGAGTGGGAGGCCAGACTTCAAGTTTTTTTCAGAACAACTCTCATCTACCTTACCCCTTTCAATGTGAAATTTCTCCAGTGGTATCAGAAAATGCATGAACAATTAATATAACGATTGCTATTATGTAACAATACAAACCATCTAAAAGTAGAGTATTTATTAAAATGATGTTAAATTGATTTTAACCACAGGTTAATTTACTCGTTAGAAGATAAAAAGCATTAGGGGTTGGTTTGCTAAATGCAAAAAGGTTGTTCACTTTGCAAGGGAAATACTCACCTTTTTCCTTGTGTCGCTTCCTTGCTGGGAGGGAGGGAGGTTCCTCTATAGTAGGGATGCACTGATCCACTTTTTCAAAACCGAGTACGAGTACCGATATTTTTCCTCAAGTACTCGCCGATACCAATTACCATACTTTTGTTTTTTTTAGCATCATGTGACAATTTTTCTAAAACAATACAGACTAATGATTTTAGGACAGCAGTAGAGCGCGTTGCGACCCTGGTAGTTCTGCCCCTGTCTCAAAGCTGTAGAGGGACTACAAATCCCTCTAATACATTATACAACAATGCAGAATACCACCAGCTATAGAAGACTACAACTCCCAGCAATACATTGTACAGCAATGCAGAATAATAAGAAGCTGGATACTCTTTGTTGCTCACCAGGGCTGTGCGGGGTCTCACCAGGGCTGTATGCGGCATCTCACCAGGGCTGTATGCGGCATCTCACCAGGACTGCATGCGGCATCTCACCAGGGCTGTATGCGGCATCTCACCAGGGCTCTGTGCGGTCTCACCAGAGCTCTGTGCGGTCTCAACAGGGCTATGTGAGGTGTCTTAGTAGGACTGTGCGGTCTCACCACAGCTGAGCAGTCTTACCAGGGTTGTGTGGTATCTCACCAGGGCTGTGTGGCATCTCTCCAGGGCTGTATGCGGCATCTCACCAGGGCTGTATGCGGCATCTCACCATGGCTGTATGCGGCATCTCACCAGGGCTGTGTGCGGTCTCACCAGGGCTGTGTGCGATCTCACCAGGGCTGTGTGCGGTCTCACCAGGGCTGTGTGCGGTCTCACCAGGGCTATGTGCGGCATCTTAGTAGGACTGTGCAGTCTCACCACAGCTGTGCAGTCTTACCAGGGCTGTGCAGTCTCACCAGGGTTGTGTGGTATCTCACCAGGCTGTGCGCTCTCACCAGGGCTGTGTGGCATCTCACCAGGGCTGTGTGGCATCTCACCAGGGCTGTGTGTGGCCTGCCCGGGGCTGTGTGTGTGGCCTCCCCGGGGCTGTGTGTGTGGCCTCCCCGGGGCTGTGTGTGTGGCCCCTCCGGGGCTGTGTGTGTGGCCCCTCCGGGGCTGTGTGTGTGCCCTTTCATGGCTGTGTACATGGTCTCTCGGGGGCTGTGTGCGTGGTCTCTCTGGGGCTTCGCAGGGCTGTGTGAAGCATCTCACCAGGGCTGTGTGCGGTCCCACCAGGGCTGTGTGCGGAAATTATACAATATTCAGAACCAGAGGTCTTGCTGCACTCCTTACCGGAACATCCAAGAGACCCGTGTAGACGGGTGGGTGCTTGTAGTGACCACAGATGGACCCGTGAACAACTCAAATGAAGAAATAAAGTCACCAGCATGCCAAATAGTAGTTTAGCAATGGTCCATTTAATGACACATTGCCATTCAATGCATTGAATGGCAATGTGTCATTAAATGGACCATTGCTAAACTACTATTTGGCGTGCTGGTGACTTTATTTCTTCATCGGAAATTATATAATTCTCACTTAGTTCTCACCAGTGCTGTATGGGCTATAGTGCATAGCCTGTACAGCAGCCCTTCGGTTTGACTGTATTGAAGGGCTCTGGCAGCTGAAGAGAGCCGAAGGATCAGCCGGATGCTTCGGCTCCTTCATGAATAACCCCCTTAGTGATTCATCATAACTATGTAATTAAATAAATCGCTCATAGTGCAGTAGGTAAAACACATGTCTTTATTAAAAAGCAATCTACTCACATTCAGAATTAAAAAGCCAGCATTTATTCAATCCACCTCCTATTCCCGCATGCCTGATGGCATCAGCAAGCCCTGCCTTAACATGTTTCATCACATAGACTTTTTCAGAAGGCAGTGGTTGGGTGCGGTCTCACCAGGGCTGTGTGCAATCTCATCAGGGCTGTGTCTGGCATCTCAGGAGGCATTCAGCAAGCACGGGACCTTACAGCAGCCAAATGTATTTGAAAATGTAAAACGCAGGTGTCGGCGCTTAGTATTGGGGCATTTTCACAAGTACGAGTACTCGTAAAAATGCCAAGTATCCACACCGACAACGATACTGGTATCGGTATTGGTGCATCCCTACTCTATAGGGATTCAGCACCGTTAAAACCTCAAAATGGAGAAGCCCATATACCCTACCTTCCTATTGTGGGGGGCCAACAGGATGGGCATACCTGGGGACCGAAGGCCATCCAGAAATGTGATGTAAGCCAAGGAGGTTGTAAGTAATTTTGTGGCTACTGCATTGATCATGCTTTATACTTTATCACTGTGCTGCCTTCCATGCATTGCTGCCTAAAATCTACTAAAAGTATCAGAGTGGTACCCACACACGCAAATTGTAGCATCCAATCACATCAACTGAGAACCCATCTGACAGGCTGCTGACATGCTTTTCCATTAAAGAGAATAGAGGCTGCATCATGTGTGTACTGGTATTCTGGATTTTTCCACAATATAAAGTGTTTAAAAAAAAAAACACTCAAAATGCATGTTTACCATCACAACCTGGTGAATGTCCGAAATCAGTCAGTCTAATTACTGTAGTGTGAGTCAGTCTCTAAATGAGGCCAATGACTTTATAAGCACGTTTTGTCATTGGAAAACACATGTTGTCGAAGCCTGTGAATGTTTATATTAATATTTAAGTTTGCTATCATTTGTTATTCAATAAATAAAAAGCGGACTGCATACTATTTCTCATTTACACTTGAGAATGAGCATTTCCAGGCAATTTTTAAGCTTTTTTTTTTAATTACAAGTTTGAGCATTTTTGTTTTAGCCAATGGGCAGTTAGTTACTAGGAGGAGATGGTTGTTAGACATGTAATCACACAAAAATAGCGCATTGCACGCATTTTTCTGGTATACCTATTGAAGTCTATGAGGCCATAAACATAATTCTGCAACTCATATCGTTTTTCAGAGCTTCATCCTACAAGAGACACAATGCTCAGTTGTACCAATAGGAAAATAATGGCATTCTTCATGTTGAGCATTGTGTAGCTTCAGGAAACACACAACAAAATACTATTTTTCTTGACTTCAGAAAACACTTGCTCACAACAGGGCTTGGAGAACAAAGTGCCTGGAAGCTAAGTGGCGTTAAAAAATTGGTGTTTAAACAATTGAAGATTGTCCTATGGTTCTAGTGTGTGACTTTAGGAATGCATTGAGCAATATGTCCTCTAGATGGCTCTCTATCACCTTCTATGAGAGATTAGTGTAAAAACATAGGACATACAATGAACATTTAGCCATGAAAGTGTTAAAGGGAGAAAGATAAAGCCTACTGAGAGGAATAAACGACACACATAAAATGTTTTTAACCTGGATTATGAGTGTGTGTGTGTGTATGTATATATAACTATATATAGATAGATATACTGTAGATATAAACACCAACAGTTCACACAGTGCTTTATTATTATACAGGATTTATAAAGCGCCAATAGTTAACACAGTGCTTTATTATTACATAGGATTTATATAGCACCAGCAGTTTGCACAGCACTTTCTCACGATAGAGGATTCATATAGCGCCAACAGTTTGTGCAGCACTTCAACATTATACAGGACCTATTGTATATGGCACCAACAGTTTGCACATCGCTTTTTATTATACAGGATTCATTTAGGGCCAACAGTTTGTGCAGCCCTTTATTATTACATGGGCTTAAGCTAGCACCCAGGGCCGGGTTCTTCCACAAGGCCAACCGAGGCCCGGCCTCGGGGTGGCAGGGAGCAGAGGGTCGGCAGTGGTGTGAAATTCCTATAGCCTGATGCCCGTGACATGAAGTTCCTGGCGTCGGGTGGGTAGTTGTTCTCTACATTTAGCCCTGCTTTAGGCAAGCAGAGCTAAATGTACAGCTGGAAAGCTGCACTTTCGTTTACAAGTGATCTCTACGATGTCGCCTAGATCACTTGTACAGTATGCAGTCTGCAGGTCTGTCCGCCTGCCAGCTACCTCTCTCCCCACTGGCTGGAGATCCTCTCTTCAGGATGGAAAGTGGGGAGCAGATTGCTCCGTGTGAACATGGAGACGGGAGAGCTGTGACTCTCAGCCCTTCCCTTTCAGCTGTCACAGGAGTTCCAGCACAGTGCTGTGCTAGAACTCCTGTATTGGAGGTGACAGGTTCAATAAAGGGAACCTGTCCCTTCCAAATGCTATCACACAGGGGCTTGTTATCCACTGTGTGATAGCAATAAAGTTAAGTGAAAAAGTAAAATTGGTATATAAAAAAAAAACATTACAAAAATAAGTAAAAAATGATAAAAATAAAAAGGTGATAAAAATGTAAAACAATTATATAAAATAAAAAAAAGTAAAAGATAATAAGATAAATAATTGAGGAACCTGGCCTTGGGGGCAGCAGAGAGAGTAAATCCGGCCCCGTTAGCACCAACATTTTGTGCAGAGCTTTATCATTAAACAGGATTTATATAGCGTCAACATTTTGCATAGCTCTTTATTATGACATAGGATTTAAATAGCGCCAACAGTTTGCGCAGCATTTTATCACGATACTGGATTTATATAGCGCCAACAGTTTTCCTGAAGCTTTATCAGTATACAGGATTTATATAGCTCCAACAGTTTCCAACATCATATAAGATTTATATAGTGCCAACAGTTTGCACAGGGCTTTATTGTCATAAAAAAGTTTAAATGGACCCAACAGTTTGTGTAGCGCTTTATCATAATGCAGCATTTATATAGCGCTAACCATTTGCACATTGTTAATTATTATTATACTGGATTTCTATGGCACCAACAGTTTGCACAGCACTTTTAATATTTTTATTCTACAGGATTATAGCTAATATATTGTATAAAATATCTCGGTGCTAGTGTATCAATCCCCAATATTAAACCAAAGCCTGCCAGCACTTTAAATGTAAACATACATCACCAATAAACTAATATTAATTGCAGCACTATACAAACTCTATCTAAAGTGCTAAATGCTGATTTATATTGTTAATCCAAATTCCAGTTTGTAACTACAGTATATTATCTAGTCTAATCCACACTCCGTGGTGAGTCTTCCTTTCCACCACTATGCATATACTCTCACCGTCTAAGGTAGACCTGAAATGAATCTCAGGTCTAATAAACTTGCTGACCACTCTCCAGGGTCAAATCCCATCAACGGATCTGCTCTCCCAGTCTTCCATTAATAATCAGCATCACCCATATTTAATAGACAAGTAATATCCAACCATAGGGCTTTTTTATGGAAATATAAAAACTAAAACACTCTCATTTTACCACTGCACATAGTATTGCATATCTGCAAAGGATAGGAGTCATGTACTGGCGTCCCTCTCCGACTCCCAACCTGTGGGTCAGCTACTCCCCCCTATGTGACATGGGTGGAGTTCAAATCACATTGCAGAGGTGGGAGGAGCCTCCACGGGCTGAGATTGTTGGTAGATTTAGCCCTTTTGCTGCCACTGATGTATGTCATACATTGCTGGCAGCGAGCACCTTTATACTGATTACTCTGTTTACATGTGTAAAGCCAAATGTCGGCTTTACACTGGAAGCCAAATCGCTTCCAGGTGCTGGTGAAGAGCGCCCCCTCTCCGACACCCCTGCCTTGCTGACCGGCATCTTGGGTGTTGGCGGGAAGTGAGTGAGACTGTCGAAACAGGAAAATTGTATTTCATACTTACCGTAATTTTCCTTTCCTGTCCAGCCCCATGGCAGCACACGAATGGGATTAACCCTTGTGCTGCCATGGAGCTGGACAGGAAAGGAAAATTACTGTAAGTATGAAATACAGTTTTCCTGTCAGCTCCATGGCAGCACACGAATGGGATTAACCCTTGTGCTGCCATGGAGCTGGACAGGAAAGGAAAATTACTGTAAGTATGAAATACAGTTTTCCTGTCAGCTCCATGGCAGCACACGAATGGGATTAACCCTTGTGCTGCCATGGAGCTGACAGGAAAACTGTATTTCATACTTACAGTAATTTTCCTTTCCTGTCCAGCTCCATGGCAGCACAAGGGTTAATCCCATTCGTGTGCTGCCATGGAGCTGACAGGAAACATCCGTTGACCCATCTCCTCCCCGCTGAATGGGACTGGAAACAACGCTGATTGCATCACTTCTGGTCCCTCAGCTGTCATTGCCTGGGTGCAGAAGCTAGGCAATAAGCTATTGGAGCGTGATCTGTGCTCCAATAGCTTATTTTGGAGTGGAAAGGTGACACTAGGGGTCTAACTGACCCCTAATGTCACCTTAAAGAGTACCTCTCACCACAAGTATGCTATTACACATGGGGCTTGTAAGTTAAAAAAAAAAGATTAAATATAATACTTTTTTTTTTTAAGTCCCCGGCATGTGCATTAACGCAAATACGCATCGGGTGCACCTATGTATGAAAACCTACACATATTAGGTATTGCCGCATGCGCCATTGAGAGAGCAATAATGGTAGGGCCAGTATTCACGAATATCTCTAAACTGATGACTTGTCTGGTCTTTTAAAGTGTCACCTATGGACAATTTGATATACCGTAATTGGTTGCCGTTTCACGGATGTACGCAGTTTTTAACCTGGGCATGTTGGGTATCGTTTTACTCATTGTAACCTCATCTTGTATATTTTGTTTTTGAGCACTAAAATTAACTCAGGTGCATTTTTTACTAAATGTTTGTGTTTGATAAAGAGTTGCGCTAATATTATGTGATGTAAACATTTGCAACTGCCACCATTTTGTTTTACAGGGTCTTTGCTTTCAGAATATATATAATGTTTTGGGGGGGTTTTAAGTAATTTTCAGGCCTAAAATGAGGATTATAAGATGTGCACAAAAAACGCCTTGGGAGTGAAAGGGTTAGAGGAGATTGTACTATAAGATTGTACAGTGTACGTTCACCTGTTACGCAGAACTTGATCCACCAATTTAACCATCTCCCAGAACCAGTAGCCTCTATTCACACCTTTGTGACACGGGAGCACATGCAATGCTGCACAAGATCCCGCATCGCATGTTGCAATATTAGGTGTAATGCGGTGCCATTAAGATATAACCTACCCAGTGCATGTGTGTTGCATCACACCACATTGCGTGGTAACCTATATATATATATGATGCGGGCCTGTGTGATTGACAGAAAAAAGTGCACACATTTCTTTCAGTGCAATTTAGCTTAGGCAACCCATTCAAATGAGTAGGCACCCCGCAAAGTTGCCTTGCAGAAGTATGAATGGGGGCCTACTTTTACAGTGATATGAAGGTCAAAAGGTTTCTAAACTATTTGAAATGCTGATAAAATTACTTACAATGGATGCTGCTTCTTGGTGTTCAAAATTTTATAGTGCAGAATCAGCTGGTCCCTGAGCACTGGTCCTGATATCCTGTTTTAGGGTCCTATGCAGCCCCCCTTGTGTGTGCTTGTAAGCTGTGTCTCCACAAACACAGCAAGGTAAGTCATTCCACTGTCCCTGCTCTACCCCCCTCCCCCCTCTTTCCCTTCTCCAAGCTAGTAGATAGCTGCTGGAGATTGCTCTGTCCCTTGTGATCTTGTACTGGTCAGGAAGTTTAGGGAAGCATTTGCGACAACATTTTTAGGCACAAAGACGAAAATGTCATGCTAACTAACCGCAACGTTTTATTTGTTATGTGTTTTTTTATAAGTGTTCTAGCGACATAATAATGTTTGCGACTCACTACACATATTTTGTGACATTTTGCATAATATTTCAACTGCGTAGTATTGGTGTACAGCATTTGCAACAGTAAAAGACCTCCAAACAGACGCACATACTAGTTCTCCTGAGCACTTCTTAAACTATTGCAAAGATGACTCATACCCTCAAGTCAGCTGAGTGCCTCAGGACTATTCAGCTGTCATCCAGGAGGTTCCCAGCAAGCTAGCTACAATTTAATCACTTACCATCCATGGCCGTTCCTGAATGGCTGGACGGGAGCCTTATAGGAGCGGAAGGGCGCCAGCGATGGCTGTTTACATTCAAGCGATCAAGCGACCGATCGCTTGTAGTAGGTAAGGGTGTGCGCCCCCTTACCCCCCTCCCCCATCTCCGAAATCTGCTGGGACTGGTGTGGCTGGGACCGGCACGACGACTTTGTCAGTAGAGAGTACTATCAGTACACGATCATCCCTTTGATCTCCTCTCCTGTCCCCGAATGCAGGAAGTGATGTATATTACATCACTTCCGCATTCCTCTGTCACTCTCCTGTACAGAAGCGGTAGAGAGGCTGATGAAGCAGGTCTCTGATTCATCATCTTCTCTGGGGGTCCATAGGTGACATTAGAGGGACTCTTACCCCCCTATGTGATAGCAATAAAGTTAAGTGTAAAAAGAATAGTTAAAAAAAATTAAAGCATAAAATAAATAAATTATATAATAAAAAATAAAAACCCCAGTGGTAATTAAATACCACCAAAAGAAAGCTCTATCTGCCCCCAAAAAATGGTATGAAATTTGTTTCAGTACAGCGTTGCATGACAGAATAAACATCAGTCAAAGTACTGCAGCGCTGAATACTGAAAAATGGCCTGGCCAGTAAGGGGGTTTAACAACCCGGTCAGCAAGTGGTTAAAGACAATTTACAGACAATTCTCCTTATAAAGGCATTTAGGAAAGAAACATAAACTAAGATAATAAATCTGTCACTATATGCACTAGAAAATAAGGGTTGCAACAGTTTGAGAGACGCTGATGATGCAACAACATTGATAAATTCCCCCGATGACTGTAACTGTTTGGGGAAAACATAAAGCAATGCTTTGCTGGGCAATGTATATTTGTTTGATCTGAATTCATAATAATAAAAAAAAGTTTGAGAGTTTAATACTACTTTAAGGCATGGTTGCCAGTGTGCTTAAATGAGCTCTCAACCAAACTAAGCTAAAATGGTACCTTATTTGCCTGTAAGAATAGAGGGCATACTTCTACTTTAAGGAGATTGTACAATTGGATTGTATAGCTAGGTGCGGGCATGTCTGTGAGCATGTGCACATGGTTGCCTCCACAGCAGTCGGCTAGCTGATGGGAGGCATCCGTACAGGGAGTGGGGTTAGCGGTTTGGATACCACTAGAGAATGAAGAAATTAACAAACAGAAGAAAGAATAAAAAAAAGAGTTGTTTAAAGTAAGTCTGACCTCCATAAAAAAACACAAAAACGAAGGTTTAATGTCACTTTAACCCTTTCGCTGCCAAGGTCTTTTTTTTCCCCGATGATATAATCCACATTTTAGGCCTGAAAATTACTTCAAACCCCCCAAAACATTATATATTTTCTGAAAGCCAACACCTGTAGAATAAAATGGTGGCAGTAGCAAATTTTTATGTTGCATGATTTTGCCGCAACTCTATATCAAACCCCAAAATGTTTTGAAAAATGCACTTAAGTTAATTTTAGTGCCCCAAAACACAATACCCATTTTTTACATTTAGTTTATTCTTTATAATTTTGTTAAAGGAGAACTATGGGGTCAGTGTTTTTCCCCATAGTTCTCCTTAGGGTAACGGGAGGACACAAACTAGCGTCCTCCCGTTCCCCTAAGCTCAGTATACCGGGAGCTACAGCTCGCGGTACACTGAGACGCCGCAGCCGGAGCGGATCCCGACGTAGATGATGGGATCCGCCCAGCTGCGTGAGTGACAGCTGGCTCTGCCTCTAGATAGGCAGAGCCAGCTGTCACTCACGCAGCTGGGCGGATCCCATCATCTACGTCGGGATCCGCTCCGGCTGCGGCGTCTCAGTGTACCGCGAGCTGTAGCTCCCGGTATACTGAGCTTAGGGGAACGGGAGGACGCTAGTTTGTGTCCTCCCGTTACCCTAAGGAGAACTATGGGGAAAAACACTGACCCCATAGTTCTCCTTTAATGTTTTTTTTTTTACTTTAACCACTTCTTGAATGTGAGCAGGCATTTTTGGATGTCCTCGCCCGTCCCGCTCGTGCGCGCTATTGGGTGGCATGCACGAGCGGGAAAACCGGTTTAATTATTAAACAGCCAGCGATGGCTGTTTATATACAAGTGGTCCAGCAGCTGCGGAGCCGCTGAATTGCTTGTATTATGCATGTGGGTGTGCGGTCCCTCCCGAGCTCCGCTGTGCCCGGTGCAGTCCCGGGAACAACACGGCGGCTGTCACCGGAGAGCAGAAGGAGATCATCACACAATCTCCCTCTGATCTCTCCTCTGTTCTTTGAATGCAGGAAGTGGTTATATTACATCACTTCCGCATTCTTGTGTCACTCTCCAGCTTCAGATGCTGGAGAGAAGCTGATGAAGCAGATCTCTGCTTCATCAGCTTTTTTGGGGGTCCCTAGGTGACATTACGGGTCTTAGAGACCACTGATGTCTCCATAAAGAGGACCTCTCTGTGTAAATTGGCTATCACATAGGGGGATTCTTACCCCCCCATGTGATAGCAATAAAGTTAAGTGGAAAAGTTTAGAAACAATTTGTCATATAAAAAAAAATGTTTAAAGTCCCCCGCCCCCACATACACACACAAACGTGCGACGGGTGCACCTACGTGCCAAAATGCCAAATACGCCCCGGTGCAATCACTGATAACACTAAACTGATGAGCGATAAAAACTTTTAAAGCGTTGGCTATGGCCAATTTGGGGAATGGTATTTTTAAGGGCGCACACAATTTTAAAGCTCGACATGTTTGGTGTCTATTTACTCAACGTGACCCCTTCTTCTATATTTTACAAAAAAAAGTAGGTAATAATAATTGTACTATAACATAATGTAAAAAAAACTTTTTTTTCCAAATCTTCAGTAATTTTTCCTTATCATGGTAAAAAATCAAAACCCCAGTGGTGATTAAAAACCACAAAAAGAAAGCTCTCTCTACCTGGTCAGCAAGTGGTTAAAATGTTGCCCATGGACAATTTGATGTACCGTATTTTGTCGTTTCACGGACGCATGCAATTTTTAACCAAGACATGTTGGCATGTTCACTCGTTACATAGTTACATAGTATTTGAGGTTGAATAAAGACATTAGTCCATCAAGTCCAACCTATAGGATCTCATTTTTAGGAGTACTTGTACCCCTGTATATTACCTCATATATATAACCTCATATTTTATATTTGACAAAAAAATGGGTATTATATTGTTTTTGGTCACTAAAATTTACTTGAGTGCGTATTTTTAATAAGTTTTGGGGTTTGATAACGAGTTGTGCTAATATCGTGCAATGTAAAAATTTGCAACTGCCGCTATTTCATTCTACACCTATGCTTTCAGAAAATATATAATATTTGGGGATTTTAAGTCATTTTCAGGCCTAAAATGTGGATTATAACGTGCAACAAAAAAAACACACAAATAAGGCTTTGGCAGTGAAAGGGCTGAGAAGATGTACAATCGGATTGTATAGTATGCGGCCTGGTTCCAATTTGACCATACACTCTTTGTACAATCAACAATTTACCATAACTATGGAATATGAGGACCGACGTAATCTATCCAATCAGGCATGCTCTTGGATAGTGATTGGTAAAGATTGTACAATTCGATTATAAAGTGTGTGCTGAGCTTTGAGGAGATTGTATAGAGTTTTTACAATCAGATTGTTTAGTATAGGGCCAGTTTAACAATATGAAAATGAAATAAGAAGACTGAGCAGGCGTTGGAGACTTAGCACTATAAGAGCACACAATAACAAAGGCTTGGCAGCACAATGAATACAAATCGTTCCACTGTTTACAAACAGGAACCCCGGAGTGGCTGGCAGTTTATTGTTCTCTTCTGGGTGAGACAATGAAAACACAGGCGACATGCGACCGTGGTCCGACCATCCCGTCATCAGATGCCAAGCAGAGCGCTGGTTTACCCAGCCGATGCCAGGGCTCCATCATGTGTGCTGGCAGTGAACGTTCACCTATGGTGGTGGTGGTGTGCTAGGCGCCGGCCTCCTCCACCTTCTTCAGTGACAGAGCATGGCTGCACAAGAACAAAAAAATAACAATTCAACAATCACAATTAAACGCAAACTGCCCAACGCGCTTCAAACTCAGCAACCAGCGACACAGACTGTTTCAAGCCCCCCTCGATGTGAATTGATTCTACTACGGGCTCCCTCTATTCAGACTGTGTAAATCGGGGGGTATTCACCCCCAGGCACAAAACATCCAGAAACATCTCCCGGCGTTTGTTTAATACATGCATCGTGCCCATCTAAATAGCCCTCCAGGAAATACGTGGCATTGTTTATATCAAAGCTAAGAGAGCTAGGTTTTTGAGGAAAACAAGGACAGCGAGCAGCTGACCCCCCCTCCAGTAGCCGCCGAATGGTTCTTCCCACAATTTATTCCAAGGAAGACTGACAGTTTTTGGGTCATGAAGCAGCTGTTGAAGTCAAGCGGCTGCTCCCCTCCTCTGGAATAAGAAATGAAGCTGTTTTAAAGTAAATAACTAGAGTTCCCGAGTTTACACGGAGGGGAGAAATGGATTCTTTAAAAACAGAAACAAACAGCTAACTTAACCTGGAACGCTTCATAAACCGGCTTCTTTCTCCATGATTTAGGAGCAATGGAAGCTTTTATGGGTCACACATGGTTCTCCTTCAGAGGTAACTTCTAAAGGCATGTTACAAAAAGAAAAAAATATATCATTTCCTTCTAGAGGTTCTTAAAGAGGAACTCAACCCACCCCCCAGTTTTATTTCAAATCCCCACTTAAGGTGGTCATACACAGTGCATTGAAGTTAATATCACCATAGCCATGCTCCCCACCCGTATTGCAATCGACTTCACCTGAACACGTGGCATAGTGCCTGCGTTCCGGTTCAGTGCAATCTGAAAAATTAGTGCTTGCAGCATTTTTGCAGATTGCAGTAGACCGGAACACAGGCACTGTGCCACGCGTTCATGTGATCGCCCCTGAACGCAGGCAACTGACCGGAGTGCAATACAGTGCGTTCCGGAGCCTGACCGCTCTGGAACGCACTGTTTGTGGTGTGAACCAGTTCTAAAGCCTCATTCCCACCATCCTCAGTGCGTTCTGGTGCTATTGTGGGCGGAACGCACTGGATCGCATTGTGACCGCCTCAGTTTGTTGTGGGGTGAGAGGGGGTGTGGCGGTGTGTTGACGTGAATGGCACCGCAGCCACGCCCTTTGGCTGCAGTGCAATCGGCCGCACGGGAACGCAAGGCACATCAGTGCCTGCGATCCGGTCCAGTCAGAAAAAATGCTGCAAGCACTATTTTTCTGACCGGACCGCAGACATTGATGAGCCTTGCGTTTCTGTGCAGCAGATCGCATTGCGGCCGGAGGGCGTGGCTGTGGTGCCATTTACTTCAACACACCACCACACCCCCTGCCAACTCCACAACAAACTGAGTCGGCCGCAATGCGATCCGTTGAATTCCGGCCACAATAGCACCCGAACGCACTGAGGATGGTGTGAAGGAGACCTTAGAAGTCTTAACTGCGCAGCCCCTTAACTATACTGTCAGATCGCACTCAAGCCAATAGCCTACCTGCTTCTGGCTTTTTAGGGTGGGTCCCAACGTGCTTGATGCTGCAGACTGGAGCGGGTCAGATGTGTCTAAAGCTGCGGGCGGGGAGGGGCCAGTCAAATGTGCTGCACACTGAAGAAAGAGAGGAGCAGCCGATGCCACTACGTGCGGGAGGCAATGATTATTGGACGCTGACGAAGACGGAGGGGCGGGCCAAGTGTCTTTGTCTGTGCGGGTAGAGGCGGCCACCTACGCTACGTGTGGTAGGAAAGGTTATTGGCCGCTTCAGACAGGAGGGGAGAGACGAATGTGTCGGATGCTTTAGTGTCTGACACATTCGGTTACACGGAGCGTGGGACAGGGAGTCGACCCGCGATCTACTAGCCATAGCTTTGCGATCGACTGGTAGATCGCGATCGACCTTATGGGCACCCCTGCTCTACAGTATAAATAAACTGCTGTAGGTATAAAGTGCAAGCACCTAGAAGTGCAAAAAACCTGCAGCAGGCTGCTGCTATTAGACCTGGTTCACACCTAGGCATTTTTGAGCAGTTGGAAAAGCGCTTTTAAACGCCCAACACAAGAAATCCCGTGATTTTCAATGGCCCCTGTTCACACCTGAGCAGCAAAATGCCAGCAGGAAAATGCCAATTGCCCGAAAAGGTACATGAACGTCTTTGGGCGGTTAACAGTGCGTTTTGGCCTTATAGACTTAATGTGAAACACCTTAAAACACGCGGCAGAAGCATGCTGCACATTTATTTGCGAGTTTGTACGCGCGTTCGTCCATTGCCCGCAATGTTTCTTAAGCCGTCAGTCAAAACGCGCATCTAAATGTGCAAAACATGCATAAACGTGTAAATAACCGTGTGCTGAACATGCGCGTACAAACCTGCAAAAACGATGCCACCTAGGTGTGAAAGCGGCCTTACAGCCAAATCCCAGACCCTTCTGACAGATAAAACTCTGACACCTACAGTTAGGAAGTAATTTATAAATCATCTGCCCCGAATGCTGTTCGGATGGCATTTTCAACACATAGGAATTTCCTCTGCATCTAGTGGAGAGAATGCTGTGCTAACGGCATTCGGCCAGGGTATGTTGGGGCAGATGAATTATAAGTATCCCCTTAGTGTAAGAGCTTTCCATTACCTCCCAACCCACCCACATTGCTATAGGCATATTGTATGTTTTACTGTATGAACTGCTACACATGATCCAGATTCAGCATCTGGTGCTCCCTGCTCACTCACCTTTTCACACAGAGATTTACAGTTGTTCCACTGTCAATACTCTCTTCATGTTTCTCATTACATTTGAAAAAAAATAGACATTTTTGGAATACTTTTTATGACCTATAAAGTGGCTAAATTCAGCCTGAAGTCTTCTTCACATTTGTTTAGATTGGAATGACTATATAATAATGGAGGCTAACTACTTGGATTATGAAACTGTGGTATAAAAAGAGGGGGGGCTTAGTAGCACTTTGGTCAGTTTTGCCATATCTTTCTACTATGACTGCAAAGACAAAGAGTGGAATTAATTGGCCTCCAGCTATTTTGTGGCAGCCTAAAGGTCAAAAGTCTTGCGAGGGTTGTAAAGTACTTTAAAAAACGTACGATCTGCCCATCCTGGACAGGCAGATCGTACCTGCGATCATTGCAAGCCCGCCCCCCCCGGCCCTTTCGGCAGTGATCTCTTGATCGTGTTACAAACCAGCCGAAAATCGTACGATTCTCGGCTGGTTTTCCAACATGTTCGATATACAAAAGACGTGCGACCGTACATTAGAAACGGTCGCACGCCTTCCATAGACTGCTGGATTTCCCGCGATTCTCGTACGAGAATCGTGCAGTGTATGCGCACCTTTAGAGATGGCACCTCCATTGCTTCTGCTGAAGCTACCTACCTCACCTTCCATCTGTTAGCTATTTTTGGAAAAAAGCCACAGTGAGTGTTTTGCAAGGGTTAAGGTGGACATACACTTTACAACCATCGCAAGACCTTAGTCTTGCGATGGTTGTAAAGTAATTTTAAAAACGTACGATCTGCCCATCTTGGACAGGCAGATCGTACTTGCGATCATCGCAGGCCCGCCCCCCTGAAGTTGTTTGTCTCATTATACTGGGCTTGTTCTATAATGTTGAAGATGTTTTGCACCCATCCATGTAGCTTCTTTAGTTCTAATGAAGGGCAAACGCAGGTCCCAGCATTTATAGCCACATAGGTAATTCAGCTGCATTAATCTAACCTCTAGGGAATGTGTCAAGACAGGTGCTGATTGTCCAGGAATTCCTCTTTATTGCCAGCACACCAGCCCTCCTTCTCATACTCCTGCTGCCTCTGCCTCGAAGGGATGGAGGCAGTATGCAAACACTATCCTGATGGTCCTGAGATAGCAGGATGTCCTCCTCTTCATCCTGGTGTTGTGCCTCCAGTGCCTGTTTTTTTTTTTCACAACGCAGGAACACCCGAGAAATTATGTTCTATATTTTTTTCTTCTGCTCCAGAAACTGGAGATGAGACACATGGTTGGTCAAGGATGCTCCTGGAAATGGAGGGTTAGGAGACTTCCAGTGAGGTTCACGCCTACGGTTGGCGCTACTCTGTGTGGGCTCATGGTGACCTTTTTCTCCTCTAGATGTGCCATAAGGTAGGCCATTTAATGCCATTGTCAGACTTTTATCCCTATCATTGAGGCAGCAGATGTTACATACAGATGGATATTTTTGTGGAGAGGCAGAGGGAGACCTGGAAAGTGAGGAGTAGGGGTTTATCAGGCTTAAAATGCTACAGGCAGAGACTGCAAACCACTACAGTACTGTTGGCAGCAGTTAAAAAAGACCCAGACTGCTGAGCTCTGTGGAGCAGACCAGGGGATAGCGGTTGCCTGCACCCATGAGGCAGTGCCATCTGGTGGAATAGAACGGCTGCTCCCTCCACTCCTCTGCAAGCTGCCCCTGGGTGACATCCTGCCTTGCTGATGTTGTGCTTTTCTTTTACTTTCCTCCTTTGCAATCTCTGGCACCCAGGTACGGTCATCGCTCAAACAAACTTGGCAGTAGTAAGCGGCAGGAAACTCAATGGCAATTGCTTCTCCCACTCTCTCCACATCTGATAACAAGAATTCTTGAGTATATTGCTGCATTAGGTTACTCATGCTGTCCTGGAATAATTCAGCCAACTCCTCCATGCCAGTTTTTGGGGAATAGCTGTAGAGGAGGAGGAAAAAGAGGGCATATTTGCAGCGGATGATGAAAATACGCTGCTCAGCACCTGGGAGGAGGATGAGTAAAAACTTAGTTATCCACTCCACTACCATCTCTATATGCTCTGGTTGTATTGCGTGCCCACTGCCAGAAAAGAAAAGGGAGATGTTCCTTGCTTCCTAAAGGTATGGCCCAACCACCCATTTGTTCTGTGGATGCAGAACCTTCTCACCCATCACTAGCTGATTATGAAGAACCTCTGCCTCTTCCTTTTGGCCTCGCAGATATGATGAATACAAGGGATTGCCTAACTTTATTAGCAGCTATAGCAATAGAGGATTAAGGATGTGGTGCTTTGGTGCACTTCACAATGAGGTGATTTGGTGAACTAAACTGTACCGCACTAGTATACGGTGTTGCGCTGCTAACCAAGGGCCTGTGTCAGCAACAGGTTCATGCTGTCAATCCTAAAATAAATAAATATATAAATAAACTTAAAATGTTTTACATTGTGTAAGAAAAGAAGATAAGAAACCCCAATAAAACACCTCCCCCCCAAAAAAAACAACAACGCTAGGAGAAGCCCAGCAGCTAAGCAGCACCTAAAGTTGTTGCTGACACACACACTAAAAGGACTGTTAGGTCTATTCACTGTGAATGCAGTGAGTGGCACAGAATAATATGTAACCCACCACCATTCATAGTAATGCAGCACTAAAGAGCATAGTAAATGGTGGTGTTGGGGGGCTTACACTCCACATCTGTAGCCCACCACAGTGCTAGTCACTGTTATTTAGCACAATACAGCATTGTATATAGAACTGTATATAGCATTATAAAGGATTGTATATCAATAGCCAGTGGCATAACTATAGCCATAGTAGCCCAGGTGGCTGCTATGGGGCCTGGGGTTAGAAGGGGGCCCCATTAGGTTGTTGAGGCAAATTAAACGTAGAGCATGTGAACATAACACAGTACTGTGGCATTAAGGGTTGGATTGTTTCCACTTGATGACAACCCTAGTCTTTTCTAAAATCTAGAGTATAGGAAAGCACAGAGGGAGGTTGCCAGGGGTCACCCCCATCACATTTTTGCTATGAGGCCTTGTGATCTGTAGTTATGTCCATATCAGTAACTCTCTCTCCCTGAAAACACTCTGTGAACACATAAAATTTGGGTTGAACTTATGGTTTACCTGAAACTCGCTCCTACTGCTGAACTAGTGTTCACCTTATGGATGGGGGCACACTTTGGTCTTTACACCTTGCATGTTCAAAGACCTTGTCGTGACACTGAGTGCGGGCCTTTCGCTGCAGACAAAGCTTTAGATTTTTGCAATTTACGATGGGATCAGTGAACAGCCTGCTAATTGAACCCAAGCACATTCCTTAATTTCTAGTATTGATAATATCATTGCATCACAATTATCAAGCCAATTAATTTATTTTGCATACAGATGAAAAGTACCTGTGTCTCTCTTGATATCTGCCCCCTGTACAAAAGCAATCAGGCTGGGAGAGGGAGGGCCAGCAGTCTCATCCAATCAGACTGTGCATCAGTGCACAGTACATCTTACACTGCCAGGAGGAAGGAGCAGAGTGGTGATCACACTGCTACTGCTTAATTGTCCAATGATGCAGGCTGTATTGCTCAAATGCCGTACAGACACAGACACACAAAAACTGGCTGTACTACCTGAAAGGAATGCCTAGGTTACACAAGTAGCGGAATAGCAAAAAAAACTTTTGGCAGGCTTGGCAGAGACACACAATCAGTGCCTTACACAGACACCAACGCCAGCCTCACATTGGAAAGGGAAGGCTCAGTAAAACAGTGGCCTGTAGAACTGTAATGGAGGCTGTAATTGCTATCAGTGTTGAGAAAACGGCAAGAGTGAACAGTGGACCCAAAATCAATTTAACGTTTGTATGTCCTATATATTTATACTGTCACTAACACATCGTCCAGTTCTTTTCTAATGTCAATTCTTCATCCAACCAATACATCACCACTTCATATACACATATTTATTTTGTCCTTACATTTGTTAAATTTCTGCATTTATTAATGTGTTCTTAAATATGCCAAGGGACATAATTTGAAATTATGCCTTTATTTTTAACATGTTCAATAAGTATTTTTTAAGGTTAACTAGCAAAGAGAGAAACAGGGGATATGGGCACGGTAGATATGTGTACACATTCAAAAAACTGAAATCATACCCTGCAGTATCCTTTTTAACACTGGAAATGTTTTTAAGAGGTTCTTTGTGCCCACAATCCTTGGACTTGTCTTTGGCAATCTCATCTCTTTCAGCACCGGAGACCCACTACTTAACTTACTATACAGCTTATAAAGATTGACAAGAAGATTTATTACTCCAGTTTTCCTGTAAACCAAGTCATATTCCATAAATAAACCCACACTGTACCTTATCTTTCTGTATCTTGCCAATCTAGGGGAAAATGTATTTATCGTTCTTCTTCGCTCATACTGGCCTCTATTGAATCCCATAGTCTTTCAGATTTTTGAAATTTTCTGACATATATTAACTGATTGTTCCCTATATTGAATGTTAAAAGAAGAACTATGCTAAACATATTACCTGTGGCTGAGTTTGGTTCTGGAATGCAGTGAATGGATGTAAAAAGATGATTTTTACATTTTTCGATTTGTAGCAGGAAAAAGGTTTTTCTTTATTCATGCAAAAAGAGAAAAACAACTTAAATCTGTGGAAGTGCTATGTATACTGATTGCCTGTGTATCAATAATTTGCCAGTGTAAAACACTAGTTTTCCCACAGTATGTATACTGTGACATAAGGAAAGGGAAAGTCATCGAGGGGTGATATATTTCCCCTGGCTTTCTGTCCTATGTAAAGGACTAGCGAAACCCAGACCAGGTTTTCGGGCTGACTTTGGGTCTGAATAATCCAGCTCGGGTTTTGTGTCTCTCACCTGGATTGTTAATTGCTTAATGATTGCTTATCCAGGTGAGATAAAGAGGAAGGCTGAAGCATGATGTTGCTCTGGCCTGGGACTCAGACAGCATTCTGAGAGAGCTACAAGTTGGATGGTTTGCGAGTAAAAGGTTGCGGAAAGTACTTTTGTTTTGTGAGGTGGCTGAGATAAGCTCACCACCTAGTAGAGAGGAAACCTGCCTGTTTAGTCAGAGCCTGAAAGGTAAGGATTTGTTTTCTGTTTTATTTTGATTTATTGCAACCTTTTAACCAGTTGACATCCGCGGTGTTAAACCCCCTTCCCATCCAGGAGCTTTTTCCCAGGGAAGGTGATTCCCCCATTTGAGCTATACCCCACAATACCCATAAGTTTGTCATGTCATCCCTTTAAAACTGAACATACATAAAATACTCAGGTTCTGTGGTGAATAAAATACATGTACGGCACAAGTGAACACAAAATAATAATAAATCCTGGTAGTTTACCCTGGCACTCAGAGACTCTCTCTGCGGGCTTTTATTTCCTCCATTTCGATCTGTTGATCCTGCCAGTCCATGTCTCTATAGGCGCAGCATTGTTATCCTATAATGTATGGACCGCTGGTTGGCTGTGCTCTGGCATATGTATTCAATTGCACATCCTCCCAGACACCAAAATGCCAGTCATCATCTTTACAAGCCAGCTGAAGCCTTTCATTTGATGTCTGGATCAAATTCGCAAAAGCAAATATGGCACCTGCTTAAATGTATTTGAAACTAGCAAACAAGGAAAGGTAGACATGGGCAGGACAATATACAAAAGGGGTACAAAACCTTCAGCTTCTCCAAGGCCCACCTCCTATACAGTGACAGAATCGGGGGGCAACAGGGCAACTAGCAGTCGGATAGCAGAGAGGGTTGGACCAGTGGACACAGAGGTGACAGTTGGAAAGGAGAGAGGTGGCACATTGGCAGAAAATACTGGTGGCATTGGGAGAGGAGAAAGGTGGCACAGTGGCAGTGGAAGAGCTAGAGTGGTGGCAGTTTGAGAGGAGCCAAGTGGCACAGTAGGAGAGGAGAGAGGTGGCACTGGAGAGGAGAAAGGTGATACAGTGGCAATGGAAGAGCTGGGGGGGTAGTGGAAACAGAGTTGGCAGTAGCTGAAAAGAGAGGCAGCAGTTAAGGTAAGCTCTGTACCTACACCACAGCCACAATGGGAGGTCAAGTGAGCTCTGTATCCCAAACTAGGACGGGAAGTCAAGTTAGCTCTGTGCCCTATAGCTGGGATGGGAGGTCAGGCGGGGTCTGAACCCCATAGCTGGCATGGGAGGTCACGTGAGCTCTGTAACACATAGCTGGCACGGGAGGTCACGTGAGCTCTGTAACCGATAGCTGGAATTGGAGGTCAGGTGAAGTCTGTACCCCATAGCTGAGATGAGAAGTCAGGTGAGGTCTGTACTCCATAGCTAGGCTTGAAGGTCAGGTTAATGGCGGATCCAGGGGGAGGGTAACAGGGAAATTTTAGGGGGATGGGTAGACTTTTTCATGAAATCCTAGGAGTAGCCCATCAATGAGGAGCAGGTTTGGGCACGTGTGCTACCATTGTGCCCAGTGACTGTCCCAGAGCTCTCTGGCACCGAGGACTAGAATACGGGACCCAGCGCAAGTCCTCTATAGACGGGGCCGCCATCAGGGTGGTATGGCCGATACTCATGTAAGGGGGGCCCGCACAGGACCCTTACATGAGTATCGGCCGACAGTGACAGCCAAGGCTCACCGCACTCGGTATATGGCGCCCTTCCTGCAGCTGCTGAACAGGTCGCTGGTATCCATCGGCCCGGCGCTGGGCAGAGCTAGCAGCTCATTGACCCGGCTGGTTCGGCACGCAGAGAGCGGAAGCATCGGAGAGGAGGAGACACCCCGAGCAGAGAGACCCCGCCCCTAAGTATGCATACATACAAGCCCCTCTGCACATAACCTCGCTGCACAGCCCGCCCAAGCCAAAACAGACACTCCCCACAGCCCTGCCCCCTCCCAATACATACATGACCAATCTCCGCACTGGCTGCACAAGCAGCTCGCTGCACAACCCCGCCCCGAATAACATCACCACGTCACCCCGCCTACAGCACATACCACCCGCGCAGGAGAACACCCTAGACTCCTCCCACAGTAACAAAGACCGTGTCAGTTGTGTACCAGCAGATCGGTCACATGGCGATCCCTGCACACACAGCACATAGAGATGAGACACATTCCACAGGCGGTGACCTCCAGCAAAACATTCCCATGTGCAATGAAAGGTTCCAGTCGGGCCAGCTGCCTTTTTCTTCCTCAGCATGCCAAAAAAATCAGCCGAATCATCTTGCAGATTGGGTCTAATAATATTAAGGCAGAACTCCACATGCCCTGCCTTCCCGGCTGGCTGGATCAGGCAGACCCAGCCCTCTTATCAGGCACTGTAGAGGGCCGCCCGAGGACCCCCTTGAGGAGCGAGCGGCCGCCCGATGACAGAGCTGCATCGGATCCGGGCCAGCCGGGTGCATGTGGCAGAGAGGCGGCAGAGGGAGTGAGCCACTGCACCTGCGACCACGGCAGACAACCCCACAACCAGGGTCCAGGGAGCCCCCACTGACCACCAGGCTAAGTTAAGGTGATACATTTTTTTAAATAAAATCGGTGGACATTTTAAAATATCCCCGGGAACATAAAATAAAACTTTTTTTTTTTTTTAATACAGAGTTTAAAAAAAAAAAAAAAAAAAGTATTATTTTATGTTCGCAGGGACATAATTTGTCAGGGTATGGTCTCCTCAATCCGGGGACCGTCCCTGGAAATCGGGGATGAATGTAGAGCTGCAACAACTAATCGACAATCGATTATAATCAATGATTGAAAATGTCAATCATCGATTAATCAGCTTTCGATTAGTTGGCCCTGTTCGCGGCTCCACACGCCGTGTGCCGCACCTCCTCCCTGCCTCACGCTTGCCGCTGCCAGACCCGCCCGCATACACGCTCCACACGCCCCACCTCCTTCCCGTCTCACGCTCACTGCCTGCCCACATCCACGATCGGCACAGGGACACTTGGAAAAGAAGAAGTAAGGAGGAGCAGGCATTGGAGGATGACAGCCGCCGACAGACAGGCCCGATCTCAGAAGCAAGTTGCTGGAAGACTGCCCAGGTAAGCCTGCACTGTCCCCCTCACATGGTGCTCTATAATGTATTGCTGGGATAGTGGGATTTGTATTTCACTATAGCTGATGGTACATTGTACATATTATGCAGAGCAATGTACCATCAGCTATAGAGGTTCCAGCAATACATTACAATACAAATTCCAGCAATACATTATACACTGTATGTATAATGTACTATTGCTGGGATTTGTTGTATTCCACCACTATAGCTGGTGGTATTCTGCATTGCGCTGTATAGAGGACTGCAAAACCCAGCAATAGTACATTATACAGTGCAATGCAGAATACCGCCAGCTATAATGTACTATTACTGGGATTTGTTGTATTCCTCTATAGCTGGTGGAATTCCGTATTGCGCTTTATAATGTATTATTGCTGGGAGTTGAAAGGCCGTGACTGTGTCAGTCAGGCGGAGATCACGGTCCTGGGTATAGCAGGCCAGGTGGTCAGTATTGGATGTTGGGGACGGGGTCCATGTTGGGGTGGTGAGGGACTGGTGCTCAGTGTCAGGTGTTGGGATCCTTTTGAGGTCCCTGGCAAGTCAGTATCAGGTGTTGGGGTCTCATGTGGGTCAGTGAAGGTGTAGGGGCCCAGTCCCAGTTGGACTGGCGCTTGTAGTTCACAATTAATACAATGCCATTATAGAACGTAGATGAACTTAAAACTTTTAAGTTTCACTAATTTAGTGAAACTTAAAACTTTTAAGTTCATCTAATTGTGAACTACAAGCGGCCAGTCCAACTGGGACTTGTAGTTCCATGTAACTGATATGAGGCTGTATTTCTAGTACTTTAATACAGCCTCATATCAGTTACAGGGAACTACAAGTCCCAGTTGGACTGGCCACTTGTAGTTCACAATTAATACAATGCCATTATAGAACATAGAATAAAACGTAGATACACTTAATTGTTCTTGTCTTAGTTCTATAATGGGTTTGGAGACGTGTTCGCGGTGTGTGGGGGCGTTTGCCGGTTTGTGAGTACTAAGTGCAATGCGCTGGGCTCCTTGCCTTCAAACTTCTGTACACATTAGTGAAGCGAAGTCCGTATAACGAGATGCGTATTATACCTCTATTGCGGACTGCGCTATCCCTTTTGGATACATATCTGCTTTTATAAGAAGACATTGAGAATCTGCCTTGTCCGTATACTAGTACCGTATATAGATAACCGCATAAGCAATGTCTCTTCAGATAGTCTCAGGCCTGTAAGAACAAGTAGAATGATCTTACTAGATCCTGGTCACTCTGAGCAGTATTGAGTAGGGTCCCTGCTGACGATGATGGGGGGATGGGCAACCACATGGCCGGTCGGGACAATGGACATGACTCATCCTTCCTTGTTACAGGGATAAGGTGTGTGCATTTCCCTGTTCAGCCATCTTGGTGTAGTCCCCTTTTCCTTTTGATGTGTACCTGTACTTGCTGGGCTGACTGGCTAATGTTGTACAGCCGTCTACCACTGGGCGTCATCCTTTGACCTTAATAAAATTAAGGAGTTGGGGGTCTGTTCGGCCCTTTCTACTTAGACTCCAGCTTGAACCAGCATCGTGTCTGACTCTCTCTGGTGCTAAAGAAGTACTTCATCCCTTATACAGAAAGAACTGAATGCAGCGTGCTTTTAACAGCAACCGGATTGTTTGTGCTGGGCACATTTTAATACCGAACGTGTACCTTTTAGTGCACCGGAGATTCCTGCGCAAAGTCCAACCAAAATATCCATGATAGTTGACAGTAATTAATACAGCTTCATAACATAACATATCAGCTAGGGAACTACAAGTCCCAGCATGCCCTCATTGCCCCTGTACACCAACCAGATATTGCTGTTCTCTGGGTGATGTGTGTGTGTGTGGGGTTACAGTTCCAGTGGATGTTTATATAATGAGGGGGGGGGGAATTCTGCCCCGGGCGCTCATAACTCTGGTTACGCCACTGTATGTGGGCACCATTCAGTGCGGTAGTACTCTGAGCCAAGGCTGGCGTGATGACGTCAGAGATTTGGTCTCTCCACCACAAATTGGTCTCAACGGGTGGGTAAGAAGTGGGTAAAGATCCCAAATTTAGTAGCCTCCATGATCAGCCAACTGCTGAGATACAATCTGAGCCACATGGAGGGTGCATTGCTTACAATCAGTCAGATCTGACTGGTAGACTTGCATTGTGACAGAGTTCTTTATAGCACCGCTAAGCACGTGGTTTGCATTTTTTGAAAGTACATTTTAAAGTGTCAGAACTCACTGATCGGAACACTTTCCTGAGTATATCTAAAAAAAAACACAAATCATTTAAAGTGTATCTGTGGGTCCGACTTACTGGACGATAAGGGTTCCCAAGTCTTCTTCTGCTGAATACTTCCAGAGCCACAAGGGCCTCCAAAATCCAGGACGCTCTACTATGGAAATAGTGTCCAGAGCTGTTATAGTAATGCATTGGCTCACCCCTGAGGGGATTTGGTGGCTACTGGCCAATACGAAGGGATGGAGACAGAAGGCAGTTCAAAGCATGACCTACCTGGCCACATTGCATATTAGAGGATCCAAGGTTTTAACTCTTAAACTTATCTGCAGAGACTTTGTCATCTTCTCTAAGCAGGGTGCCATTAGGGGGGGTACGACCGATACTCATGTAAGGGACCCGGGCAGCCTGGGGGGCCTGTGTGGAGGCGGCCTGGCCCTAGCCGCACCGGGACCCAGCATTGCTGATCCAGTGGCATCGGAGCAGGCTGGGGCCCCATCGGCGCCGCTGCTCTTCTGATCTCAGACCGGCTGTAAGTGACATCACGTCACTTCCGGTCCGGCCGACAGCAGAGAAGGCCAGCTGAGCAGGTAAGAGGAGCTGGGAGGGAGGGAGATGCAACCCTGACCAGCCCACCCGAGACCCCTGCAGAGCCCACCATAGAGAGTATCAGACGGGCCGTGCAGCATCTATGGTAGTCTCTGCAGGGTCACTCTCAGGTATGTGTGGGGTCTCCGGTGGGTCCTGCGTCCAGCGCTTCACTAAGCCCTGCGTCCAGCACGTCACTAAGCCCTGCATCCAGCGGGTCACTAAGCCCTGCGTCCAGCAGGTCACTAAGCCCTGCGTCCAGCGGGTCACTAAGCCGAGTCCAGTTCATATACTGTTCTGCATTGCTGTATAAATGTATTGCTGGGATTTGTAGTCCCCCTACAGCTGGTGCCATTCTGCATTAGAGTGTAAGCTCCTCTGTCCAGAGACTGATGTGACTGGCTCAGTGTTCTCTGTACAGCACTGCGGTATATTTCAGAGCTATACATATGTATAATAATAGTGTGTGACTGTGGGGGTACATTAGAGTGTAAGCTCCTCTATACAGAGACTGATGTGACTGGCTCAGTGCTGTCTGTACAGCACTGTGGTATATGTCATAGCTATATAAATGGATAATAATAACAACAGTGTGACTGGCTCAGAGTGGCAGCGGTGCGAGGGGTCGGCAGTGCGGGACGGGGGGCCCCGGCCTAAAGCCGTGTAAGGGGCCCAAAAATTTCTGATGGCTGCCCTGTCTATAGATGATGGTATTCTGCATTGCTGTATAATGTGTTGCTGGGATATGTAGTCCTCCATAACTGATGGTATTATTCTGCATTGCGGTATAGTGTATTGCTGAGCTTTGTAGTCCTCTATAGCTGATTGCCATTCTCCATTGCTGTGTAATGTATTGCTGGATTTGTAGTTGTCTATAGCTGACGGTATTATTCTGCATTGCTATATAACGTATTGCTGAGATTTGTAGTCCTCTATAGCCGACGGTATTCTGCATTGCTGTATAACGTATTGCTGAGATTTGTAGTCCTCTATAGCTGGTGGTATTCTGCATTGCTGTATAAAGTATTGCTGGGATTTTTAGTGCTCTATAACTGATGGTATTATTCTGCATTGCTGTATAATGTATTGCTGAGATTTGTAGTCCTCTATAGCTAACAGTATTATGCTGCATTGCTGTCAAATGTGTTGCTGTGATTTGTAGTCATCTATAACTGACAGTATTCTGCATTGCGGTATAATGTGTTGCTGGGATATGTAGTCCTCTATAGCTAGTGGCATTCTGCATTGCTTTATAAGGTATTGCTGGAATTTGTAGTCCAGCAATACAGTGGCAGAACCACCAGGGTCACATAGTTGCAGCTGTGACTGGACCCTAGCATTCTGCCATTTGGGGGCCTAGACAGGAGGAAGGGGGTCCTGGTAACCACTGACATTGCAGGTTACCGAGCCCCCCTTCCCTCATTCTGGGGCCCTTCATGCTTCACACTGTGCCTGGATCGTGTGCATCACAAAGCTCTACAGCAAAAAAAACATAGTAATGTGCAGTGTGGATGACAGACCCATTTTAATTACAGTAATGTGCCAAGTGTTGTTTGGCAGATATTCCATTTCTGCCACAAAAGTGTCAGGATGTGTAGAAAAAAAAAGGCACAATTGCTGTTATACATAGCAACTGCAACGTAATGTATTATTGCAATATTCTGTTCTGTAAGCGCCCCCTTCTTTCTGGCAGTGCAAACCCCCCCCCCCAGACTAGATTCTGGATCCGCCCCTGCCTCTATATTGTGCGTACAGACTACGAACACCGTGCAAGTAAAGTAAGTGAAAAAAGGAAACCGATGCACATTTATTTCAGTGTAGCAAAGTGATTTCTGCTTTGCTAGGGAGCCTTTGGAAGGTGCAGTACAGAGCTGGATAGCTGTGCAGAGTTTTCTATGGCAAATACAGTTAAAGGGCCCATTCACACTTACATTGTAGCTATGTGCGATGCCTTGGTTGCAATGCACAACAAACCGCAGCACACAACAACACATATACTATGTTTTTTGTGGTACGCTACATTGCTAAAATTGGATTGTGTGCATTATTGATGCTTTGTGGTGCTCTGGCAAAATTATGGGCTGCCTTTTTGTGCATTGCTAGGGAGGTTTTTCACACCTTTTAAAATGCACATCTTAGGCCTAAAGATTACATCTTAGGCCTAAAGAGATGCTGGAAGTGGTCTAAGAGCAAGCTGGCTCCAAGGTTCAGATGAGTATAACTTTTTTATTTTACACCTTTGATGAATAATTTTTCCAGAAGTTCTTCCTTAAAGGGGTTCTAAACCCTCCTGTTTTTTTTTTTTTTGCCTATACAGTATCTACTATATTTTACAGTATTTGCCTATACAGTTGTTTTTTTTCAAAACGCTTTAACGGCGGTTTAAACTTACCTTATTATTGCTGCGCGCTCCCGCCCGAGAAAACGAAACTGGTCCAGCAGCCGCAAAGCATCTTGGGGCGGGCGTATGCGCAGTTCGTATTCTCGGCCGGGAGACGAGCAGAGATGCAAGGTAAGTCTATGGACGCGTGCACCCGCATGCAGACACCGTGGGATCAGAAGTGCCAGCAAGCAGAGAGGAGTCAGCGCTGGATCGGAGAGCCACCGCACCGCTGGAGGGACAGATGAAAACATCAGGAAAGAAGATCGGATTAAGAGACATCATTTAAGGTAAGTGCTGACATTAACATTGGGGGGAGGGAAAACATTTGTATCCTTTAATGTCACTTTAACTGCGAAGTTAGAACTCTATGGCCCTTAGTGCTTGTATTCATATAAGCAATATATCACTCATCCAAAATTATTTATCCATAACTCTGTAACCAGACACAAGATGAATCAAATTAGGATGAGGTATTTTGTAGGGATGCACCGAAATGGAATTTTTAGACCGAAACCGAAAATGTTTTTTTTCCCACCTTTTTAACATTTTTCTCATTATTTAATTTTTTAAATTTACTGTCAGGGGCTTCAGTGAAATTTCAGGGGGCACCCCTGATATTTCCTTTTTTAATATGAAAAAGTGCTCAATCTCTTTTTCTGCAGCCCCTGTTATGAACGAACAGTAAGCCTCTGTACTGAGTGCACCTGTCCATTCATTAACTGTGGATAGAGTATGAGACAGAATTACTTTTTCCACAATCATGAATGAACAGGACGTGATGTAGAACACTTTCCTCTTCATTCATAATTGGGAACACAGTAAGCATACTATGTCCTTAGTTATTTAAAAACACTCATCGATCAGCTGATCGTTAAGTGTTTGTAACCCGCACTCCATCCTGACTCAAGAGGACGAGCTCTCCTCTTAAAGGAAATGCCAGGATAGGATACTATGAGGGTTATTCACTATTGAGCCGAAGAATCTAGCTGTAGCTTTGGCTGATCCTTCGGCTCGCTTTCGGCCGCCGGAGCCCTTCGATTCAGTTGAACCGAAGAGCTGCTCTATGAGCTATTCACAATAGCCTGTAGAGCAGCGGCCCAGCCGAGCCAAATGCATATGCTTTGACTTGACTGAGCCGTAGTGACAGCCAAAGCAAGGAGAAGGTCGGCCGAAGCCGACCGTTCTCCCCGCAAAAGACAACAGCTGGGTGGAGGCATCATGGCTGGCTCCACCCAGTTGTTGTCCTCCAATGACAGCCCAGCATCCTCGAGGACACTGGGCTGTCATTACATGACAACAGTTGGGCGGAGCCAGCCATGATGTCAAGGCTGGCTCCGCCCATGTGTTTTGATTTGTCCAGGACCTACGGGCAGACTGTCAAGTGGCGGACAAATGTAAACAGTTGGGCAGAGCTAGCTGTGATGTCACTGCTAGCTCCGCCCAATTGTTTGTTTGTTGCTGGCTTCTGTCAGAATGCTATTCTGCAGCGGGAGTTCGTTGCGTGCAGACGGGTTGGTGGGCGTCGGGTTTTTTTAACAATGATTTTTTATTTATTTTAATTTTTTTATTTCACTGGACAACGCTGGACGTCGTGATTGACCCTGGATTATGTCGGTGGATCCATTTTTTTTTTTACATTAAAGGATTTGTCAAAAGCTTTTTTTGCGTTTTTTTATTTAATTAAAGGAATTTTTTCTAAAAGTCTGGCCTCTTTTTTAAAAATGTTTTATTGAATTCTTTAGTGAATGGGTAGGGGTACAAGTACCCCTTACTCATTCACAAGGGGGGGCGCATCTGGGTGCCCCATTTACCCTGATGTGAATAAGCCCCCCCTGCCCGCACCCCCACAACCAGTGCCTCAGGGCTTGTGGGGAAGAGGCCCTTGTCTCTATCAGCACGGGGACAAGGTGCTTTTCCAAGGGCAACCCTGGAAAAGCACCCTAGAAGTGCCGAGGACATGTGGCCTTGTATGGCGGGGGGGGGGAGTCGCTCGATTGTCCCCCCCCTTTCCTGTCCTGCCAGGCCTGTGTTCAGATCAAGGGTCTGGGTGGGAATTTTAGGGGGGACCTCACATCTTTTTTTTTTTTTCTCCCCCTTTTTGGGGGTGGGGTTCCTCCTTAAAAGTCATACCAGACCTTAAGGGCTTGGTATGACTTTGGGGGGGAACCCCCACACACTTTTTTTTAAAGCTTAACTTGGGTTCCCTCCTAAAATTCTTTCCAGGCCTAAGGGGCCTGGTATGAATTTTGGGGAAACTAGACATGTGCACTGGCAAAAAATTGGTTTAGTTTCGTTTTGCTTCGGATTTTGTGTTATTTCGTTTTTCGGGTGTTAAAGTCAATTCATAAGAAATTCGTTAGCGGTAGTTCGCACGTATATAAAAACTGATCATTTCTGATCACTGAGGTCCTGGCTTTTTATGTGATAGAAGTATTTGTGATTGTTCTCAGCGGTTTTCTCTTAGTGCGGATGGATAGATGTTAAATTTGAGCAACTTTATCCT